>NW_027172236.1:72500-75645 GCF_036898095.1 Palaemon carinicauda | reverse complement strand
TATATGTATATATATATATATATATATATTACTGTATATATATATATATATGTATATAAATATATATATTTATATTCATATAAATATAGTATATATATCACATATATATATATATATATATATGTGTGTGTGTGTGTGTGTGTGTGTGTATGTGTGTGTATATGTGTATATTATATGATTATGGCTCCTGGGTCTGGGCACCAAAAATAGATTATAATATGGATCATCTCTGTGAACCAAAGATATGATATGATATATATATATATATATATACTATATTTATATATGAATATAAATATATATATATATATATATATATACTATATTTATATATGAATATAAATATATATATATATACAGTACATATATATATATATATATATATATATAAATTTATATATAAATATATATATATATATATATATATATATCATGATTGACGAGTTTATTAAAACTCTTGCATTCCAAACACATCTGTTTGCTTTTACATTAAATCTGTCTCACTGGGAAATATTAATACCTGAACTCTGAAACGGTTAAATAACTCCCAGACAGAAATTTATGGAACACTGAATATCCAAAAGTCTCCTAAGTACACTCAAAACAAAACTGGGCAATTATTATTACATATATTCTAACAAAATTATCATCGGTTTATTAACAGGATACGAGTGAATACCACTTTGATCTCTGGTGACTGAAATAATACATTTAAGAAATATAAATTCCATATAAATTACAACATTTCCCAAGAATTTACATAAAATAAATAAATCACTTAAAATATCAAGTCTGAAGAAAACTTAGATCAAGACAAAAATTTTACGATTTGAACACTATATAATTACTTGACTTTAAATATTAAATCTGAATAAACGTTAGACTAAGAGGAAGGTAATACTCATGAAAATTATATAATCAACTGTTTTACTTGAAATTAAATCTGAATACAATATGGAAGTTTGACACTTAAGGAAAATAGGTATCCAGATCACAATACAAGAAACTATCATCTTTTTACTAGGCTATTTACAAAAACGCTAAGAGAATTTTTATAAGTACTCTATATGATTACAAAAGCTCGTCATACCAAACCTCATTATTTCACTAAACACTTTTAAAAACATACACTGAGGAGCGTGTGTAGAGTGAAAAAGAGGGGGATTTGGCTCTCTTAGGGCTGGAATTCTCTATCTATATTTGCAATCTTTATATATGGAACTTAGCTACTTCCAGAAACTTCCCAAAAATCTGGGAAACAGGGGGTAGGGGTGGGGTGTGTGTGTGTGGGGGGGAGGGGGGGGGGCTGGGGTAAGGCATCAAAGATACCAAGTATAGCTCTCTCAAACGTGTACTCACGTAAATCCAGATGGATCCCTCAGTCAGCTACCTCCACCCACCCTTTGTCCCCTAAACTAAAAAAAAAAAAAGATACCATATTATCACTAGGTTTTTCGTGAATTTTCCAAAGCACATGGCATATTGAGTATTCTCTCACAAATAAGGCTCAATACCTCATAGACATATAGAAGGGAATTACATAAGCCCTTTTTCCTAATTTGTATGGTCACATAACACTGTCAAACATATTACGTAAGACTTCATAACGAAGTTAACGGAAATAAAAAAAAAAAAGTTAATTTTTAAAAATAATGTAAATTTACGTTTACTAACTTGAATATAGAATACAATGAATTGGCCGACAAAACTCTTACGTAGTTTACAAAATAAACTTACGTTTACGTGAGAGGAGCTTATTTGACAGGATGCACAAATGAAATATGTAAATAAAATCATCAATCAACTATTGTATTTACTCTACGCTAGACCAGCTTCGTGTGCCTCTGTGTGTGTTTGCTGTTATGTATTTTGTGTTCAACAAAGATGGGAAGAATAATTTTCTAATAAATTCATGTCATATCAGCAACTTATCATTCTGGCCGATATGGTAACGTCCCTGATTGATGAACGCCAGACTGGGGTTTGAGTCCCGCTCAAACACGTTAGTTTTGTACCAACCGTGTTTCACAAAATTGTACATAATTCCTTTTGTATATATTATGCTTGTATCTTCGCTCTTCCCTCGCACTAAAACGAACATGAAAATTCATGTCTGGTATTTCCTCTGTAATATTGTCTGTCTTGTGAACTTGTTATGTCCTGTTGCCTTGAGGTTTTGTATATAAGGAGGATGTTCTACAATAATATAACTCAGTCGTTTCCAACCTGCCTTTGAGTTCACAGCCTTACTCGGCGCCGTCACAGTTTCTTTGGTTGCTGAAATCTCACCATCCTTTTGAGCTAAGAATGGGGTGTTTAGGAAGCATATAGGTGTATCTGCCGATTCGTTAGCAGACATTGCCAGGCATTCCTTGGTCTTACATTGGTTGAAGAGGGGGCTTGTGCAGTCTCTGGGGCATTGTCTTGCTTATTAGGGTAATGTCACTGTCCCTTGCTTCTGCCTTTTATGAGTGTCCTTTTGACCTTTAAGCAAAAAACCTGAATCAATTTAATCATCGGTATATACGATTGAAACAATTCATATAGCTCATCTTTAATGGATTTCCTGCCAATATAGTTTTTAAAATTTGTCAGAGTTTCCAATTCCATGAAATAGTTGGAGTTTGTTTTGCATATGCATTATGGATTTCTCGAAAAAGTATCGAATGTGTATGCATTGTGTTTATAAGTATTAGCAAGCGTGAAATGTAATTTTCAGTTTTAAATGAAAGTACAGTATATATATATATATATATATATATATATATATATTTATATATATATATATATATATATATATATATAAATTTAAATCAGTGTTTCATTTCTGTGCTGATCTATGATTATTCTCTATATTGGAAATACCTGGGTCTCTATATATTTTTTTTAAATTTTACCGACCATATTTTTTCCAATATTTATATTGTGGAGGGATTCTTATAGAGAAAATTGCCTAAAAAACTAATAATAGATAAATAATATTTTTCATTTCATAAATCTTTGAGGCATCAAGAGAATTTTATTTTTCCATTTGTCGAACAGAGTGAAAAGTTTTAACCTCGAGATTTATGTTTATCAACATTGTTGTGCATGGTGGAACACCACTTTCCACTAAATTTAGCTATTTTCTATAAAAAATATTAAT
>NW_027172236.1:27500-65000 GCF_036898095.1 Palaemon carinicauda | reverse complement strand
TTTACTATTTCTGACTTTAAGCCAACAAATATATGTAATTAACTTAAAACTTAATATGTATCAACGGGAACATTGGCAGTACTGAAACGTTTCCTTGCATCTGAGTATTGGTACTCTCTCTTTAGTCGACACTCGAAAATGTTAAGCATAACATGGAGAGCCAAATTTCATGGACCCTTTTTCTAATTAAAAAAAAAAATATTTCAAATGAAGGCTTTTTATGGGACATTAACATTTAACTAGAAAATGGGAAAAGTAATGTAGGGATAAATTTTATAATATTCATCAACTACAAAATTACAATACAAAACTCCTACAGTCATACCAAGTTTTTATACATCAAACTTTCTGCCTATGTATAATTTTCCGAAATTTAATTAAAATTCTTGTCAAATCTCATTATTCATCTAGATTAGATAGATAATTCCCTTGGAAATTTTTTACCTATTCTTTACCTTTCCTCTGTTGCAATTCAATTTCCGAAGATTGGGTGTACCCCATTAATCCACTATTCATCCAATTATCCTGGCTTAACTCTTAAGCTCTCATCATGATAATTACATGAAATGATATCCTTTCAACAGTTCACCAGTTTAACACTTCCCGCCAACCGTCTGTTTAAATGAACAATATTGAAGAGGGGACATCGATACTTTTATACAGAATGTAAAAGCAATATGCATACGAGTTATATGGACAAAGACAAATACACACATGTGAGAGAATTGGAATAATATATACAACTGCTTTCAAATTAGTGCACCAAAAAGAATCATTGTTTCTTGTTCGAAAGACTGTAGGTATTGTGCCTAAGTTCCATTTTTAGGATTTTTTTTTTAACTTCTAATTTATAAAATGTATTTGATTTTATAAGAAGTTGAAAATAAGATGTTGAACTCTTATTCACTCTGCTCTTATATATTAATTTTTATTTATTATTTCCTAATTTTATTTTGTATTCCAGACGGAGTAATAGCAAAATAATTACCAACTGTAAATATCGAACCAATATTACTAGGTCTAATGGTAACCTTTAAACAGATAAATTTCGTTTCTCTGCCCAGACATCTGGGTACCACTGTATTTGCAATAAGTATATGAAATTTATTGACATCTTATGAGAAAATTAAAAACTTTACATGCCAATGGGATCCTGTCCTTATTGATTTTACTTTTAAGATAAAGATAAGATAAATTTAATATCCTTTACCTCACTTACTTATATTAACGCAGTGTAAAATTATTAACGTTTCTTATAAAGACTAGGACACTCCTATATTTTCTTCAAAAATTTTTCTTCCAAGTCCCTTATTATGTTTTTTTTTTCTCTCTTGTTTAATGGAGTTGTCAATGAAAGAGATATTCTTATGAATAGAAAGATTAATCTGTCAGTGTACAATAGTTACCATATTTTTCGGAACGAATGTTAGTGACTCCTACTTTACCTTGTATGTTTCCCTTCTGGAGCCATTGTTATATTTCTATTGTGGTTGTCAATGAAAGATATATTCCTGAATAGAAATGATGGAACTTTTAAAACAGTTACTATATATTTACAATGAATTTGGCGTTGATATTAGAACAAATGGAAAGTGGATTTATTTCCTCTTTGGCCTGTTGATAATGTTGTTGCCTGGTGATCGTCAGACTAGGGTTCGAGTCCCGCTTATACTCGATAGTTCCTTTGGTCGTAGCAGCCTAACTGTCTTTGTGAGCCAAGGATGCTGGGTTTTGGGAAGCCTGTAGGTTTACCAGTTGAGTTATTAGCAGCCATTGACTGCCCCTCCGTAAGAATAGCTTAGGTGAAGAGGGGGATTGGTCTCTGATCAAATGTTGGTCAGCCTCTAGGGCATTGTCCTGCTTGCTAGGGCAATATCACTGCCCCTTGCCTCTGCCATCCATGAACAGCCTCTGAAACCTTTATTCTATTGTAGTCAGTTTGGATTGAGGAGGGACTTGAAGAAAAACAATACTCTTGGTATCACTTAATTGATATCTGGGATTTAGTAATGTTTCTGTTACTTCTAACATTAAGTTTAACTATGAACAACCCTTAGTGATGCATCGTATAGTGAAGCAGGAAGTGAGTGATTTTTTATGTGATTTCATGATTTAGTACCTTAAAAATTATTAAACTTATGCTTCTTGAATTGGATCATTTTATTGTTATAACGAAAAAACTTCATGTAATAAAAAAGACAATGCGAAATACCTCCACTCTTTTCCCACCCGAAAATCGGTATAATAATTTTCTAAACAATTATATGCCCTATGCAGAACTTCGGAAAATTTTATTGTTGATTCCTAAATAGTAACTAGGTTGTTTTTTTTTTTTTTTTATCATTATCGGCCTCTTTTATTATCATAGTGTTTTCTTTGTGTTTTAATTCAGAGTAGAGGTTCGCTCCTTGTGGTATTCGGATTTGTTTCAGACCTTCCTTTAATGGAATACAAAGTACTTCTCAATTTATTTATAATCACTCAACCTTCATGCTTCAAATGAATTCACTAACAGTTTTTATATTCCAAGAATCATATATTAACTCAATAAAATAAAAAATATGCTACATCAATCGAAATCCATTTTAAATTATCTGACTTTTAACTCTGTTAATAAACTCTAAATAAAAACCGTTGTGTTAATAAACTCTAAATAAAAACTGTTGTATGGTATTCTTTCTTTATCGACATTGCGTCGGAGAAGAAAAACTAAAAATAACAAAACACCAAGACTTTGATTGTTTACTTTGTCCTTACTTTGGGAAACACTCGGGCACACTATTCTCTCTTATTTGTTTACATCTCGTTTTAACTTTATTTTATAAACGGTTTTTCAGTTTACATGTCGAAGATTTATTTCCTTGCTTCATCTCCTCACTGGACTAATATTCCCTGCGGAAGTCTTTATATTATAGCTTCTTTCTTTTTTCAACAAGGGTTATAGCTTACATGATAATGATAATGATAATGATTTTGATTATTATTAATAATAATAATAATAATAATAATAATGATAATAATAATAATAATAATAATAATAATAATAATAATAATAATAATAATAATAATAATAATGTCATCATGCTTTGTTTACTCCATGTAACACATTTCTTGAAATTCAGAGAATCAAAGTAAAGTACTTTATGTATATATAAAAAAAAAAAAACAATATTTCCATTGTTCTACCTTGTACGCATATAAGGCAATAGCATAACAATTCTTTCTTCAAATAGGTCTGACATAACTTTTTGTCTGTTATAAATTCACAAAATCCTATGCCCTCAGAAGTTTCTAACATTTTCAAACTTTCTGTAAAAAATCACTTAAAATTAGTCAGAAATATCTATATCTATATCTATATCTATATCTATATCTAATCTATATATATATATATATATATATATATATATATATATATATATATATATATATATATATATATATATATATATATATATATATATATATATATATATTGTGATGGCTGGGTTGACCACCACGCGAAACACTGAACTTTTATCAAACAGTATTCTTAAAAATACCATACTAGTCCACAGAAGGCAGAATAGTATCCAACTTCAATAAGAGTGCAAAGTCAATTCAAAGAGACAAAGAAAATAACACAAAAATATACTTTATTCTAATACAAAAGTTTAAGACAGAAATAACACCTGAACCTCAACAATACAATGATTAATGATAAACACTAACTCTTAAACTCCCTGCAAAAGAAAACAATGACACAATTAAAGAAAGGTCATAAACACATGCATACTAAAAGGGGAGAGGGTCCAGAAAGGAGGCGGCAAGAGAAAAGTAAGAATACCCTAACAAATACAATCTAAACTATCCCTAACAAGTTGACGATGGCTGGTTTGATTAAAAGGATTTCACAAGCTTCGCTAATAACATCAGCAGATTATCACAGGTCGTGATCAAGATAATCAAACACAGGTATAATTAGCATTATCTTGGGACAAAGAGGTCCCCTTGTCTTTTACTGAACCAAGGGCAGTACACCAAATGCAGCATAAAAAGTCCTTGCTGCAGAGGAACGATATCCCGCACAAAAAAAAAAAAAAAAAAAAAAAAAAAAAAAAAAAAAAAAAAAACCTAAACAGCTTCACAATATAGCTCTGCAATGGCAAGGAATAAATATAGTTCCAACGGCAATTGTCGTGCCCTTCAAGGTTGGAACCTCAGAATCACACTGAGACTAACTCCTCCAAGCGTAAACCTCCATACCTCGGATAAGGAAGGAACGCAGCCACGAAACAAACACAACTTGAAAATATTAAACAGTCGTTAGCCAATAATAAACATCAAGATAACCACTGGTGAGGAGACAAAAAGCTAATAAACAAAGAATAAGGACTTCTATACTTAACATTAAGTCTAAAAAGTAAAATAATCTAGAAATTAATGACAACTAAGTTACACCTCCTCACCCGACAAAAAAAAAAAAAAAAAAAAAAAAAAAAAAAAAAAAAAAAAAACTCATAAATTACGTTAACATCTAACTAAACTATATAGGTAATCACATACTGAAATAACAGAATAAAATAGTCATTAAACAAACTGCAAATACATGACAAACAAAAGGAAAGAAGGTGACAAGTACCAAGGTTTGCAGCTCATAGGGATAGCAATATATAACGTACTAACAACCTCTTGAACTTAATACTATTCACTGGATAAGTTTCCAAATCCTGAAACTCTCAACATCACCATTCGGTAAATAGACACCCAACCTAAGATATTCACATCTCTCACACCGTTACTAAACTTAAGAACGAGTCATTGCACGAACAACCGGATTCTGTATACAGTATATAGTCCAAAGGCAATAAGCTTTTCCACCCTCAATACACTGTTCAGTTTCAGGGATACACTTCACTCACTATCAATAAATGTTGATCTCAAAAACCACTGTCTATTTCAGTGTTATATCACACTTATCACCATAGTGTCTAGTACAAACACACACACACCGAACGACTAAGCATCAACAAAGAAGAGATGAAGGTAAATGTACAACAACAGATGTCTGGTTTTATGGATATGATAACTGCTCAATACACTGATATGCGTCAAGAAATTGTTGAGCTGAAAGAGAAACTTATGGAATACGAACAAGAGAATGTGACCAAGACTACATATGCAAGTAAGTTTAAATCAAGAAACACTTTATTTATAAAATCTACGGAGGAAAATAAGAAGGCTTCAGATATCAAGAAAACTATCATGAAGAAGATAACCACGAATGTCGAACAGGTCAAAACCTCTAAACAAGGCCACTTGTAGTTAATTTTGCGGATAAAACTGGGTTAGAAAAGCCTAAAAATGACTTAGAAGAGGTCAAGAATGACATTTAGGTAGAAGTACAGTAGATAAAAAGGATCTACTTAAACTGAAGATCAAGGTCTGCAATATTGATGAAAATGAAGATGATATAATTACCAGTATAATGGAGAAGAATGAATGGTTGAATGATATATGTGAAAATGAAGAAGACTTTATATTGATCAGGAATTTTAAATCAAGACAAAGCGGTAAATTACACGTCATTATAAAGTGAAGTCCAACTATCAGGAAAGTCTTCCGTAAAAGGGATGATAGAGTATATACCACGCTTGGAGGATGCTGTAAAATCTATGATTCCTACAATGTATTTCAGTGTTATAAATGCCAGGAATTTGGTCATACTGCCGAAAATTGTAGCAAGACTCAGGTATGTGCCAAATGTAGCCAGGATCATCGAACCACGGATTGTACTGTAAATACGTTAAAGTGTCATAACTGCACAGTGAGGAATTACAATGATACGTATCATAAGACATATGACGATAACTGTAAAGTATACAAGGAGGAGCTTACCAGGATAAAAAATAGAACCGATCATGGAGTCTAGCCCATTGGTTAAGTGTGGTCTGATAAATATTCAATCTGTGGGGAATAAAACCATAAAGATTAAAAATCTTATTAACGAAATGGAATTAGATTTATGCTTATTAACGGAAACTTGGTTGCAGGGAAATATTAGTGATAACTCAAAGATTCAGGAGATGACACCGTGTACTCACGATTTCTACCACGTACCAAGAAAGGACAAAACTGGAGGAGGAGTGGGTGTGTTTGTGTCGAAAAACTTCTCTAGGGTTTCTATCATGAATGAAATAGTATTTGAAACGTTTGAATATATCTGTTTAAAACTGACAAGAAACAATAAGGTATTGAATAAAATATCATTATATAAACCACCAGGGAGTAATATGAGGAAATTCATTGAAGAATTTAGTATTCTTGTGGGTGTGGTGGACGATATTAAAAATACATTAATTGGTGGAGACTTCAACTATTGGGTTGATGATGAAAATGATAATAAGGCTAAAGAACTCAAGGAAGTATTTGAGATGTTTAATTTAATAAACAGTGTTTCGGTATCAACCTCAGTAGGTGGTCATACACTCGACTTGGTCATATGTAGACTCAGACTTAATAAAAAAAAACCCTGAAGTGGAACCCGACTTTGAGATCTCAAAAACACATAAACTCGTCACCTTTAATGTTAATATAAATTGCACCAGAGTATTGAAAAAATGGATCACATATAGGGAACAGGAAAATTTTGATGCTGAGAATTTTATTGAAGCTAGTGTAGCGCAAATGTCTTGTGTGAACACACAATGTGAACATATGGTAGACATAGAATGTGTTGGGTGCTATACCAAGATATACAACGACAATTTTGGAAAAATGTACGATACCATGTGTCCCATAAAGAACAAACAAATAGTGGTACGCAAAAATGTTAGATGGTATAATAGTGAGCTATTAAAGGCAATAAGACACAGACGGTAGATGGAAAAGAGCCAAATCCTTACAAGCCAGAAATCTATATAATAAGGCCGGAAATGACTATAACATCCTGTTAGAAAAAACAAAAAGAAAATTCTACAACGGCGAATGTAAAAAAACCAATAACATGAAGGACTTTCACAAAAATCTTGATGATTTGATGGGATTAAAGAAAAAATATGTCTTGCCTGACAATGTTTGTGCAGAGAGTTTTGCTATATTCTTTAATGAAAAAACTGATAAAATCTATAGAGGTTTCCCCCTAAATCACTCGAAATGACAGTCAGCTATGCTAGTGAAGGAGGGAAAGAAGTTAATAAAATTTAAGGAAATAAATATGTGCGACTTGTTAAAGGTTATGAGAGAGATGAAGAATACATATTGTGGAAACGACCTTTTACCAAACAGTTCAATAAGTGAAGCTCCAAACAAGCAAGTTGTATATAATATTTACCTGAACATAATTAACCTAAGTATATCACAATCCTGTTTTCCTAGCTGTGAAAAAACTGCATTGATCAAACCAATTTACAAAGGGAAAGGTGATGTAAACGAGCTAATTTCATATAGGCCCATTTCAAATTTATCCTACATGTCAAAGCTTATTGAAAAAGTCATAAGTGAGCCATTATGGGCGCATATTGACGAGTTAGAGGTATTCCCGGAAAATCAATCGGCCTACAGAGCTAATCATTCTACAGAAACTACTTTTTGCTCAATAATGAATGATATGATAGGTCTTCTTTATGGGGGAAAGTGTGGAATTTTGATTATGTTAGATATTAGTGCTGCTTCTGACACTGTTGTGCACGAGTACTTACTTGATGACTTAAAGTCTATTGGAGTGACTGAGGAAGCACTGAAATTTTTGCGAAGTTACTTAGTGAACAGGAAGACTATTGTAGAAGTTTCTGGAAACCGATCCAATGAGAGATTTTTTATGAAGGGTGTACCACAGGGTAGTGTTATGGGCCCTATCTTGTTTAACATATATACTATCGAGCTATTGCACATCTAGAAAAAACAAAAAGTGGGTTTTAAACTATATGCAGATGATACTCAGTTTTACCTCTCAATTTCAACAACATAAGATACAGAGAAGAAAAATTGATGAGATAATGACTGAAATGAAAACATGGATGCAGAGGAAAAAGTTCAAATTAAATGATGATAAAACAGAATGTATGTTCTTTGGCACAAAGGTTGCTTTGAAGAATTACCAGTTAATTCAAAGTATAAAAATTGGTGATGCTGATGTTAGGATTGTGCCTGTTGTGAAAAATTGGGTGTACTGATAGACAGTAATTTGTCAATGAGGGACCAAATTGTGAACACAGTGAAAGTGTGTAACTATCACCTGAGAAACATGGCATTTATTAGAAAATATTTAACAGAGGGCAGTACAAAAATTTTAGTGATGAGTCATGTAATATCAAGGCTTGATTATTGCAATTCTCTATACTACAAATTGTCCAATACACTACTAAGAAAGCTTCAAAATGTGCAAAACCGGGCGGCTAAACTGATAAAAGGCATTAAACTAAGGGAGAGAATAATTCCTGCATTGATCGATCTACATTGGTTACCTGTTAAGGCTAGAATTGAATTTAAAATTTGCTTGTTGACTCACAGAGCACTTACAAGTGATAAGCCTAAATATCTTCGTGATTGCTTGGTCCCCTACCCTGTAGCTACCAGCGCCACTGTAAGAGTTAGACATGCTGATGACCCACATAGACTATTCGAAATTAGTGTGAATCATGAATTAGGAGGAAGAACGTTCAGTTATGCTGCACCGAGACTCTTTAATGACCTTCCACTCGATGTCAAGAATAGCAATAATGTGGCAGCTTTCAAGAAAAACCTGAAGACTTATCTTTTTAGAAAGTGTTATAATAGTGACCTGAAAACTATTAAGCCTGAATACAAATGCTAGCAAAATAACTGATAATGATACAGAGCAAAATATTAACTAGAAAGAAATTATTTTCTCACACAGCAAGGCCCGCCTGAACAGACTTTAGTGTTTGGTGGAGGGCGAGAAATAAACCCATAAAAGTAAAAGTAAAAGTAGAACGACACAGAGAAGACTGCCACAAGACTCCCCTGCACAAACAAACACACAAAATTGATTAAGAGTAATTATTAGCCTGAAAATAAAGAATAGCCGGATTAGTACCTACCTCTGTTTTAAGCTTAATATAAACCTTAAAGTACCTGACACCTCAAAACCTTAGATCACCTTAATAATCAACCATTAGTAAGTACCAGTGATCACCCTCACCTTTTAACCTTAAATATCCCGTATACTACACCTGAAACATTATCGTCCTCTGTAAAGAAACCATGATTAATAAATCTTGATTATACATTTGTTTGTACTTATTACGTGCCCACTTCAACAGCACACACACACCATAACTAGAACGATACAGATACTACCTTTAATAACGGCATAACTCTCTGCCAATTAACTACTTTTCAACTCTGCGAGAGAGAAAATCGGCAACAATAATATCTTTTCCTGGGATGTGGGAAAATTCTAAATTCTACTCTTGCAGCATGAGATTCCATCTCATCAGTCGTTGATTTTTTTTGTATCTGCTGATGAAGGTCAGGGGATTATGATCCGTCAAGACCTTAATAGGTGTATCTGAGGAGGAGAGAGAAACCTGAGAATGGTTAATAGCAAATACTAAAGCAAGAGTCTCCTTCTCCACAGCGGAATACCTACGCTGGGCGGAGGACAACTTTTTAGAAAAAGTGCGACAGGATGAGAAACTCCCTGTTCGTCATTCTGGAACAACACCACTCCTACACCAACGTCACTTGCATCCGTTGCAAGAGAAAAAGGAAGGTCAATATCAAGAGCCCTCAGGACAGGGAAATTAATTAATACTCTTTTCAAATTATCAAATGCCCTTTGTGTTTCATCAGTCCAGACAAATGCTACCTTCTTTCTTAAGAGATTAGCCAAAGGATCGGCGATGTCAGAAAAATTTATAACAAACCTTTGTTAGTATCCACCAAACCCAAGGAATTTTCTGACATCTCTCCTGCTCTTAGGGATTAACATGTTTTTCAATACATTCGATATTTGCTTTCTTAGGAGCAACTTTACCATTACCAACTACATGACCCAAATATACTGTACAACCCTCTCCTTTGCGAATTCACTTTTCTTTAAATTAATTACTAAACGTGCTTTCTTCAAAACCACAAACAGTGCCTTAATAACTTTTAAATGTGTTCCCCAATCATCACAATAAATAACAATATCATAAATATAAACATCAACTCATTCTAAACCATAGACTAAAGTATTCATTAACCTCTGAAAGGTGGCAGCCGCGTTCTTCTTACCAATCGGCATCACTTTACATTGAAACAGTCCCTGTGGTGTTACGAAAGAAGACAGGGCCCTTGCCTGCTTCGAGAGAGGAACCTGCCAATAACCTTTCAGCAAATCTAATTTACTAATGTATTTTGCCTTACCCGTACGATCAATACAATCCTCAATTCATGGTAATGGATAACAATCAGACTGACAATTCATTTAATTTACGTTAATCAAAACATAACCTGAAATCACCATCGGGTTTCTTTACCAATACAACAGGTGATGACCAAAGACTTTGACTAGGTTAAATTAGGTTATGTTTTAGCATATAATCAACTTCCTTAGGTAAACCTCATTTTTCAAGGGATTCAACTTGTAAGGAGATAGTTTCACAGGAGTGGCACTACATACGTTCACATCATGCTCAAGGACAGAAGTCCTTCCCGGTACATCTGAAAATAGTTCCTTATAATTAAACACCACCTTTTTTTAAAGATCTTCAGGTAAAATTACAGTTTCAGCCATTATGGGGAAACTGGAATAGAAATATATTTGTTGCATCAGAAATAGTGAAGTTCCAACGGATATAACGTTTATTTTGACCGCAAACCATCCGATTTAGAGATTTACTATTCAATTGGAGTTAAAACAACAAGTTTTTCCAGAAAAATCAGTGTTTGTAACCGTGTTTTTATTGTTTTTGTTTCATATTATGTTGTAATGCAGAAAGACCATACTTCACTCCTACAATTATGGGGGACACCAGACGGGAACCGGGGTTTTGGGTGGGGAGGGGGATATCAAATGATATTTGCAATAAATGAATATTTATCCTTCCACCACCCCTCCCCCTTTACCCCTAACTAGCCCTACGGGGGGGGGGGGTTGGCTCTGCGGCCCCCCCCCCCCTTTAAGGCCACAGTTATTTTCGAGGCGCTACCAAACCTAATACAACAACCTAACCTAGGGCCCTGTGCCCCCACATAGGCCTAGCCCCTGGGACCCTCCCCCTATGGCCACTACCTAACACATCCATCAAACCAAATCCAAAGTGATGGTACTGCTGTATACATCGTTATACTATCACCATTATAATATACTCTATAAATTAATGAAGCTTACCTTAAACTGTTGGTTCATAAAGATGTGCTGCTGCTTTGAGGAAAACGTGAAGCCATTGCGAAGGTTCCTCGACATGCAGGACAATTTTTATTTTCTAAATTAAATTGTGTCTCTGGCACAAATCCACTAGTTTTTCAACACTCCCCGAATGAATTACAAGAAATTCATTGTAAGTTAGGAAACAGTCAGGACAAGAAGATGGAATTTCAACTTCTTGTGTAACATGAGATGACGTGCTTGCTATGGCCTCCATGTCTAAAAACGAAATGAAAAGCCTGGGAAAGATAATGTATTGTCCCGCTGTTTGGCCAATCACAGCGCCTATCCACTATGATGTCAAAGTGGATAGGCACTGTGATTGGCAAAAAGTGTAAGACTTCATAGTGGACTAGTTTGTCTGCGGACTACAGTAGTTACAGGGCTCATTTGAGCAAAAACAAGACACAGTCAACAATAACAAGACTTGAAAATCTGGGAGGAAGACAAGAGTAGCGTGAGTTTGATTATCGATATATAAAGAACTAGGCATTTTTGACAGATAATATTATATAGAAATACAACAAAAGACTTGCCTTACTCGGAAAATATATTAACATAATAGATTTCCCATAATGGTTGAAACTGTAATAATACCGACCTTTGTTCTTAATTACTTAAATTAGAAACCATTCCAGAAATTTTTTTTTCAAATAATTCTTATTATCCAAACGCCATTCACTCCATTAAAACAATTATCATCAATACTTTCACCCTCTGAAAAAAGAAAAATGGTTATCGTTCCCGGAAACTACAGCATTCCCTATGGTTGCCACGGGAATGACTTTCTCCCGTTCCATGCAAGTCATCAAAATATTTATGTGACAAAGCTGAAAAGGTTTCCTTCTCTCGGGAGTCTCTACTAAATAATTAACTTCACTAATTTTTTTTCAGAATTTTCCAAGGACCTGAAAAGAGGCTTTCAATGGATTTCAAGGAATGGGTAACCAAACCAAAACATTGTCGCCTACCGCAAAGTCACGTGCTTTAGACCTTCTGTCAAAAAAAGTACTTCATTCTTTTTTGGCTACACAATAAATTTTCACCTGCAAATTTCCAAACCATTGTTAACCTATCACCTAGATTAGACAATCTAATAAATTGATCTCGGGGACGTCTCCCTCCCAGGATTCTTGAACAACATCGAAATGACCTCGAACACAATGGCCAAATACAAGGCTGAAAGGTGAAAAACCTAGACACTGACTTGGGACAGAACGAAAAGCGAACAACAAATAAGGTAATTCCTTATCCCACTCAGAACCATTAATGAAACAATATTTCTTTAACATAGATTTCGGGGTTTGAAAAAATCTCTCCAGAGCTCTCTGACTTTCTGGGTGATATGGAGAAGAACTCACATGTTTTATATTTAACTCTGCCATTTTATCTCTGAAAAGCCTGCTAACAAAATAAGAACCACAATCCAATTGAATTATTTTAGGCATCCCAAACCTGGTGAAAAAGTCAATTAGTACATATACAAATCTAACACTTTATAGTACGTAGTGGTATTGCCTCGGGATATCGAGACATTCTATCCATGAGAGTCAAAATATATTAATTTCCACTACGAGTCCTTGGTAATGGTCCAACAACACCAATAATGACCTCCTTGAAAGGTTCGGAAACCACTGGATTAGGACATAGAGGCGCTTTTGGAATAAGCTGATTGGGTTTACCGACCTTCTGACAGAAATCACAGCTGTTGACAAATTTCTTTACATCCGCCTTCTACTTCGGCCAATAATAATTCATTAGCAACTTGACGGCAGTCTTATGAATGCCAAATGTCTGGCCAAACCACTATCATGCCCCAATCATATAAACTCATTCCTGTAAACAAATGGAACTATTATCTGTTTCAAAATTTCATAATCAATATTATCAGCCTATGGAGGCCTACTCAACCTACATAAAATATTAATTATTTTAAATTTGTGACCAGTTATATCAGACACCTCACCTGATTCAATATCGAGATCCCAAAAATCCTTTTCCTGAGCTTTGACAAGCTCCTCAGTAGTCCACTTCAGTTTGTCTTTTAAAATCCCAAGATCTACAACTACGCTATCACTACATTCTAAACTACTTAAATCTAGAGCAATTGTTTTCTCTGCAGCGTCAACAATTCTATCACTGGAACGAGTAACTGCTGCTACCTCACTATCAGGATTTATCAATAGAGGATAGGTATTATTCCTAAGAGCAACATTATTCCCTATCACAACATCAACATTTTTAACCGGAAATTTTTCAACGATGACCAATTTCAAATTCTTTGCAAAGGAAGGGAAAATCAAATTAAAATTTTCAATAGCATAAGATTTTACGGTATCCGGAAAACCAGACAATACCATGAATTCCTCCCTTCCAGGAACAAAATTACACGGCAATGCCTCCCTAAGGATCAAAGACTGAGCTGCTCCAGTATCACGCAAAATACGTAATCATATATTCTCGGACGAATTTGCGGAAGAAACACTACCGAAGGACAAATACTTATTAAAACAATCCTGTAGTCATTGATCAGCGGACCTTGTTGGGGGAGGTTCTCTCTCTCTCTCTCTCTCTCTCTCTCTCTCTCTCTCTCTCTCTCTCTCTCTCTTCCACACCCGTCATTGGCCTACCATTAGCATTTTGCGATTTTCTGAACGCATAACACATGCTCTTTACGTGCCCCTTCTTATTGCAAAAAAAGTACGTCAATGTCTTCAATTTCTCTGGATTATATATATTTGGTCTATTAGCCCTGTTTGGAGAAAAATTAATATTAGTATTGGCATTGCCCTGATCATTACATCTATAATTATTTTTAGTAAACATCCCTGCATTATTATTGTTAGAATTGTTATTGCTACCTACTTTACCATAACCAGACTTCACATTTTTCGTTACTCCCCATAACTCACTCTTATGAGACAAATAATACTCATCACTAGCGGTGGCTACCTCCTGAATGGTCTCTAGTTTTAACTCTTCGAGATGGACCTTCAGTTTATCCGAGACACACCTCTTAAACTACTCCACCAACATTAATTCCTTCAATTTCTCAAAATTTACCACTTCCTTGGACTTGAGCCAATCACTAGCATATTGTTCCTTCCACCTTGCAAATTCAATAAAAGTTTGCTCCCTACTTTTTTCTAAGTTCCTGAAGCGTTGCCTATAGGGTTCAGGGAGTAACTCATAGGCCTTCAAGATAATAGTCTTCACACATTCATATACTCATAATCTGATAACAGATCCTCCTCCGGAGTTACATGCACCCCCTGAGCTCTTCCAAACAATTTACTTTGTATAAGAGTGGTCCAATAATGTTTGGGCCAATCCAGCCTTGCTGAAATCCCCTAAAAAAAAAAAAAAAAAAAAAAAAAAAAAAAAAAAAAAAAAAAAAAAAAAAAAAAAAAAAAAACCGCCACATTGTCTTCCTCAAATTTAAGCACAAATTATAGAGCCTGCGCTTAATAAATAGCAGGCGTTACTGGCCTATTTGGGGAAGGGGGAGGAGAAGGAGAGGAGCCTGTGTCTCTCATGGCAATCTCATGCTGCCTCTCCTTTTCTCTTTCCTCTGCCTTAAACTTTTCTATTTCCAACTCCAGAGCAATTTGCCTATCCATCATTTCTACAGACAACAGTCCTTTATCAGGTTTCACTTGTTCCCCACCATCTTTTACAGTTTTAACTCATTCATAAATTTGCAATAGTATTACACCCTTTCTTATGGACACCTTATATTCCAATTTAAAATACAGCTCTACAATATCCAAATCTTCCTTATTGAACTCTGCAAGCCTCTCTTACCACCCCTCTCCGCCAAGGAGTTCAAATACATTAACAACCATAATGACCACTATTATTCACACAGAATACTAAATTTACAAAAGACAACCACAAGGAGGTGAAAATATGCCGTCTGAAAAATAACCCCATGAATTAACTTTGCACATACACCGGTGAATACTTAGGAACAAAAATATCCTGTCACGGTCTCTATTTTGTGATGGCTGGTTTGACCACCACACAAACCACTGAACCTTTATCAAACAGTATTCATCAAAATACCATAATAAGTCCACAAAAGGTGAAGTAGAATCCAACTTCAATTAGAGTGCAAAGTCAATTCAAGGGGACAAATAAAATAACACAAAAATATACGTAATTTTAATACAAAAGTTTAAGACAGAAATGACACCTGAACCTCAACAATACAATAATTAATGATAAACACTCACTCTTAAACTCCCTGCAAGAGAAAACAATTACACAATTAAAGAAAGGTCATAAACACATGCATACTGAAAGGGGAGAGGGTCCAGAAAGGAGGAGGCTAGCGAAAAGTAAGAATACCCTAAAAAATATAATCTAACTATTCCTAACAAGTAGACGATGGGTGGCTTAAACCCTGGAACGGTACGGTTGGTCGTCCGCGACCCCGAGCGTCAAAAAATAGAGGTTTTTCTCACGTGACTCACCCCCGTGACTGAATTTGTGGGTGATCGACCTGCAGTAGGTGTCTCGCCTACACGCTCTAGTAGTGTCCAGATGTGCATTGCTGTAGCTGTACTCCTTCCCCGATTTCTGAGACGCGTCGGGGTCGAGCGCGACCGAGTTTACCCTTCTAAGGTAATTTGCATAATTATCAAAGTTATTACGTATTATGAAATTGTCGTAGAATGGTGCAACTTGTATAGGTTATCAGTTGTGGAAAGTCTCGGTGGATTGTTTGGCTACCATGTGCATGATTTTTTTTTAGTTAAAATTTCGTTCATCACCACGAGGACCATTTTACCGCGAGTGCCCCTTTCTCATTTTTTTTTTTTTTTCATTTTTTTGCCAAGTAATTTTTCCGTAAAATATTGCCAAATAGTGTCGTAAAACTTTTGCATTTTTAGTGTTGGAAAGTGTGTCTAGATGATCTGGCTACCCATGCGTGACTTTGTTTTTGTCAGATACGACGTAGTTATTGGTATATTGGGTATTTAACTGCGGTTGCCAATTTCTGTTTTTTTCTCAATATTTGTAAAAATTTACTACGTAGTAAGGAATTTCCGTATATTACTGATTTTTTTTTTCATGTTTATGTATTAGAAAGTGTGCCTTGATGGTTGGGCTAACACGTGCATGTCTTTTTTTTTTTTTTTATCTGAGATGCCGTATATTAGAATGTTAGCCATTTTTCCGCCAGTGCCCCTTTTTATTTGCTTTGCATTTTTTTGCTTAGTCATGTTACCGTAAGGAATTGGCAAGTAGTGTCGCAAAACTTATATTTTTATAGTGTTGGAAAGTGTTTCTAGATGATCTGGCTACCCATGCCTATCTTTTTTTAGCCAGATATAGCGTATATATAGGTATGTGTTCGATTTTCCTGTGATTGCCCTTTTTTCGTTTTTTTCCCATTTTTTTTTTTCAAAATTACTACGTACTAAGGAACTATCACAGAGTAATGATTCATTTAGATGTTTATTTGTCGGAAAATGTGCCTTGATGGTTTGCCTAGCACGTGGCTGAATTTTTTTTTTTCTGAAATGCGTATAATAAAATGTTGGCCATTTTTCCGCGAGTGCCCCTTTTTATTTGTTTTGCATTTTTTTACTTAGTCATGTTACCGTAAGGAATTGGCAAGAAGTGTCGCAAAACTTATATTTTTTTAGTGTTGAAAAGTGTTTCTAGATGATCTGGCTACCCATGCCTATCTTTTTTTTTAGCCAGATATGGCGTATATATAGGTATGTGTTCGATTTTCCTGTGATTGCCATTTTTTCGTTTTTTCCCATTTCTTTCAAAATTACTACGTACTAAGGAACTTTCACAGAGTAATGATTCATTTATATGTTTATTTGTCTGAAAATGTGCCTTGATGGTTTGCCTAGCACGTTGCTGAATTTTTTTTTTTTTTTCTGAAATGCCGTATATTAGAATGGCCATTTTTCCGCGAGTGCCCCTTTTTATTTGTTTTGCATTTTTTTGCTTAGTCATGTTACCGTAAGGAATTGGCAAGTAGTGTCGCAAAACTTATAATTTTATAGTGTTGGAAAGTGTTTCTAGATGATGTGGCTAGCCATGCCTATCTTTTTTTTTTAGCCAGATATGGCGTATATATAGGTATGTGTTCGATTTTCCTGTGATTGCCATTTTTTCGTTTTTCCCCAATTCTTTCAAAATTACTACGTACTAAGGAACTATCACAGAGTAATGATTCATTTAGATGTTTATTTGTCGGAAAATGTGCCTTGATGGTTTGCCTAGCACGTGGCTGAATTTTTTTTCTGAAATGCCGTATATTAGAATGTTAGCCATTTTTCCGCGAGTGCCCCTTTTTATTTGTTTTGCATTTTTTTGCTTAGTCAAGTTACCGTAAGGAATTGGCAAGTAGTGTCGCAAAACTTATATTTTTATAGTGTTGGTAAGTGTTTCTAGATGATCTGGCTACCCATGCCTATCTTTTTTTTAGCCAGATATGGCGTATATATAGGTATGTGTTCGATTTTCCGGTGATTGCCATTTTTTCGTTTTTTCCCATTTTTTTTTTCAAAATTACTACGTACTAAGGAACTATCACAGAGTAATGATTCATTTAGATGTTTATTTGTCGGAAAATGTGCCTTGATGGTTTGCCTAGTACGTGGCTGATTTTTTTTTCTGAAATGCCGTATATTAGAATGTTGGCCATTTTTCCGCGAGTGCCCCTTTTTATTTGTTTTGCATTTTTTTGCTTAGTCATGTTACCGTAAGGAATTGGCAAGTAGTGTCGCAAAACTTGTATTTTTATAGTGTTGGAAAGTGTTTCTAGATGATCTGGCTACCCATGCCTATCTTTATTTTTAGCCAGATATGGCGTATATATAGGTATGTGTTCGATTTTCCTGCGATTGCCACTTTTTCGTTTTTTCCCATTTCTTTCAAAATTACTGCGTACTAAGGAACTATCACAGAGTAATGATTCCTCTAGATGTTTATTAGTCGGAAAATTTTGTTTACTTCTTTTTTGATTGAATATCATCAAATTTTTTTAGCTTAAATATTATATTGTTTAACATTTTTTTTTCGATTTTATTTCCCTTCAAAAATTTTTTTTTGGGTCAGAATTTTAATTTTATAATCGTAAAATAATCGACAATTATCCAGCAACCCACCATACAATTTTATGCATATCCAAGAATAATTAGATTAGTAAATAACACCTTGAAATTGACATACCCTTCCTACATTCCAAGTGGCAGATCAGGGAGTCTGAGTCAGTGTGGTTGGCGGCCATTTTGTGGACATATCCGAAACGTAAGTTTCCCTATCTATATATATTCTTGTTCCCTATAGAATTTGTGATATTTCAGTATATTTTACCTGCATAAATATCATATTATATATTGAATATATGTATTTTTTTACGAAATTTCTAAGTACTCAAAAAATTACCTTTAGATATTGCCCCTGATATAAATATAATTTACGAAATAATGAAGATTTTTTAACATATTTCTATTTTAGGATAACATGTGTTTATTCCCTAAAAAAAATAGCCACTTCCTATTTCATTTGGGTACCCAAAAAAATTCATGAAATTTGGACTTCATCCAAAATACATCAAGATGTGTCCTAAACATTCAAGAATCAATTCCTAAAAGGATTTGTGTATATATGTATAAACATTTTTTTTATGAATTTTTATGTAAGGTCTTTTTTTCTACTTAATTTTTTTAAATATTTATAATAAATAGTTTTTCTGCAGATGAGTAGTATTTATCTTTACAGTTGTTTTAAGCATTCATTGAATTTTTTTTTGGCAAAAGAAAAAAGGAGGTTAGTGCAAAAACTGATTTTTCAAGAATTTTTTTTGGCGTCGGGGTCGCGCGCGTCCGAGTATACCCTTAAAGGGGTGTCCGAAGAGCGTACCTATCCAGGGTTAAAAGGCTTTCACAAGCTCCACTAATAACATCAGCAAATTATCACAGGTCAAGATCACGATAATTAAATGCAAGTATAATTATTATTACCTTCGGACAGAGAGGTCCCCTTGGCTTTTACTGAACCAGGGGCAGTACAAAAAATGCAGCATAAAAAGTCCTTGCTGCAGAGGAAGGATATCCAAAAAAAAATGCTAAACAGCTTCACATTGTAGCTCTGCAAGGCCAAGGAATAAATATAGTTCCAACAGCAATTGTCGTGCCCTTCAAGGATGGAGGCTCAAAACACACAGAGGCTTACTCCTCCAAACGTAATCCTTCATACCTCTGATGATGAAGGAGCGCAGCCACTAAACAAACTCAATTTGAAAATATAAAACAGCCGTTAGCCAATTATAAACACCAAGATAACCACTGGTGAGGAGACAAAAAACTAATAAACAAAGAATACAACACTTTTATACTTGAAATTAAGTCTAAAAACTAAAATAATTTAGAAATTAAGGACAACTAAGTTACAATATATATATATATATATATATATATATATATATATATATATATATATATATATATATATATATATATATATATATATATATATATATATATATATATATATATATATATATATATATATATATGTAACTTAGTTGTCCTTAATTTCTAAATTATTTTAGTTTTTAGACTTAATTTCAAGTATAAAAGTGTTGTATTCTTTGTTTATTAGTTTTTTGTCTCCTCACCAGTGGTTATCTTGGTGTATATATACCAAGATAACCACTGGTGAGGAGACAAAAAACTAATAAACAAAGAATACAACACTCTTATACCTGAAATTAAGTCTAAAAACTAAAATAATTTAGAAATTAAGGACAACTAAGTTACAATATATATATATATATATATATATATATACATATAAATAAATGTATATATATATAACGCATTTTGAGCGAAGCGAAAAATCTTCTTTTGGGTGAGGCAGCCATGTCGTCCTAATGCAAGACCCTTCATTAGTACCTTCCTAGGTATATTTGACTACAGTGATATATCCCAGAGAATTTACCAAAGGTATTTAGAATCCTAACTCCTGGAGCGAATATCCCTTAAAATTTTAAAAAGGGATATCGCGTAATATCATAGGACGTATTCTTGACACGTCTCATAGCTATCTACACCCCTAATAGCACTTTCACTTCGAGGGGAAAAGCGGCAAGAATATAGGAGAGTCGTTAAAAAGGCGATGCTCCTACCGTACTGTAAATAGTGCGCCAAATCGCCCTCGCGCGGCGCCACCAAGCCATTCTTTGTAGCTTTGTAGGTGTTGCAGATACATACCATAGGGAGGGATTCATTATCCTTTTGTCAAAAAGAGGGTGGGTCCATCAGGACGACATGGCTACCTCACCCAAAAATTTATTTTTCGCTTCGCTCAAAATCTGTTTTTTGGTCTTAGGCCATGTCGTCTTGATGGAAGTTTACCAGAGCATTAATGTATCCGTGGATTTCCAATAGTGCCGTTTATCTCGAGATAAATTTTACCTTTTCGGTCTTCTAGACCTAGAGACACTTGATGTTACCGTTATACATCAATCAGCTGATCATGAATTATGTCAGTGCTTCCTGCCCCCTACAGGGAAGAGTCTGGGCAGACTCTAGGAAAAAACCTGACGATTGTGAGTTCAAGGAAACAATCTAGCAAACAGTTTGTATATTAGTGCCATCCTATACGTAAAGCATAGTTAGTACTTAGATGGTATTGATTTGTGTAGGTTACTGATTCCTCCCAGTTATGGTTGATAAAGAGACAGACAGGTTTATATACGTGTAGGAAACCTTAAATCAGTTCTCACCTGTTTGCTTGGAACAGTAGTAATCTTAGTTCCCAATATTTTCTTAAATATTAAAAGAATCTGGAATGTTGTAGGCAAAAGAGACGCAAAGATTCCTTCTATTGTTTATTACAATGAAAATAGAGATCGTAGTTGTATTCAATTACATATTACACTGAACAATTCTGCTTAAAAGCTTAAACAGTAATAACATAAATAAAAATCAGTTTCACCTGAAAAGGAAACACCAGCCACTCTATGGGAAATATGAAAATTTCACTATGTATTTTGTTGTTACTAGGAACACTGTGCATATAAAGTATGCCTGGCACTTGTGTTAATCTGTTATGCTTAAAGTCACCTGTGTGAATAGAACAGTCTATAGTGTCATCACTAAACACATTATTCAACATGATATGCCTTGAGAGTCTATCATGTACACCCTTCACTAAAAGTCCCAAATAGTGCACTGTTCTTCGCAGTAATCAAGCGGCAGGTTTTATTACACTGCCTGCCGCCACCACATGAAATTTTATTTCCTGTAACTGCTTCGCGTAGTGTTTGAAGAATACTCTGGATGACTGCCATCTAGTATAAGTACGAAGGCTTTCAAACGACATCGTCTGAAAGAAATTAGAGATGAGGCAACTTTTCTCGGATCATGACCTGCGGGTGTACTGTCTGGATCCGCTATGCGTATAAAATAGGTAATTCTCTCCCTTATCTGTTTCAAGGATAATGTTGAACCGGAAGTCTCTCCCCCGAAAAGCTGACCTCCCTTAAAGTCTAAAGTTCTACGAAGATAGACCTTTAGGCAATTCACTGGGCAGAGGGATGCTTCTTCCTTTAGAAGAAAGATTCTTCAGGGACCCCATATCTTAGTGGGCAGCTGGTTCTTGGCAAGAAACATCGGGTCCGGAAAGAGGTTTAGTTCTCCGCTGTGTGTGAACTGAATGTGGCCATCATCCCTCGAGAGGGCCACTATTTTGCTAAATTTGGCTCCTGAGGCTAGAGCAAATAAGAATATCACCTTTTGATTCAAGTCTTTCAGTGAGCAATCTTCTTTGTTCAGGGTTGATGCAAAGTGTTGAACCTTATGCAAAGCCCATGAAATGGGCTTTGGAGGAGCTGCGGGCCGAAGTTTAGCGCAGGCTTTAGGAATCTTGTTGAAGATTTCATTGGAAAAGTCTACCTGGAAGGCATAAAGCATTGGTCTAGCTAGGGCAGATTTACATGTAGTAATCGTGTTGGCTGGTAAACCATGTTCATGCAGTTGGATGAAGAAGGACAAGCAGAAATCCCTAGATATCTCCTCAGGATTCTTCGCCTTGACAAAGGCCACCCATTTCTTCCATGAAGACTCATATTGTCTTCTTGTTGACTTTGACTTGTATTCTTCTAAGAAGTTAATACGGTCCCAAGAAATCCCAAACCGTTTCTTGACCGCTAAGGCGAGAAAATCATGAGATAAAGTTCTGGGTTTTCTCTGAGGAAGCTGAGACAGTCAATTTTTGCACTTGCTGAGTGAGAGCTGGGTCCGGCAACGGGAGCAGCTTCAGGTGTAGCTCCGTTACTAGAGGGAACCAAACGCTGTTGGGCCACTTGTGGGCCACTATTGCTGCTGTCCCTCGAAAGGATCTCAGTTTGTCGAGGACTTTCAGCAGAACGTTGGTTGGAGGGAATAGGTAGATCTTGGACCATCTTTTCCAGCCTATGGACATTGTATCCATTGCTTCCGCTAGAGGATCCTTGTACGGGGCTATATACCGGGTAGCTTCTTGTTGTCACTCTTTGTGAAGAGGTCTATTTGCAGTCCTGGGACTTTGCATAATATGAAGGAGAATAATCATGCGTCTAGGGACCATTCTGACTCTATCTGGTTGATCCTGGATAGAGCGTCCACTGTCACATTGCGGAACCCTTGAAGGTGGACTGCTGACAAGTGCCATCTCTTCTTCTTCGCTAGACGGAGGATGGCCAGTATCACTTGATTTATGTGAGGCGATCTCAAGCCTTGTCGGTTTAGGCATCTAATTATGACTTTGCTGTCTAGAACCAGACGGATGTGGATTGAGCTGCGAAATTTCAGTTTTTTCAGAGAGAGAAAAACTGCCATGGCTTCCAGATAATTGATGTGGAAGGTTTAGAAGAGGGGAGACCAGGTTCCTTGGACTTTCCGATGATGAGAGTGACCTCCCCACCCTTCTTTTGAGGCACCCGTGTGAATGGTGACTGGCTTTGGAGGTGGTTGCAAAGGTACCTTGTTCCTTAGGTTCTTGGCCTCCGACCATGGCTTGAGTAGTGATCGCAGACGATTTGGTATTGGTCTTTGTAGATCTCTTCAAGTGTTTGATGCATATTTTCTCCAAACTCCTGATGCATCGTTTAATTGTGCTCTCAATACCGGATCCGTCACTGAGGCAAACTGGAGGGACCACATCACTCTCTCCTTTTGCCTTCTTGATATCCTGGCGGATTGAAGGAGTGTTTTGACAGTCAGTGTGACTGCAAGTCCCAGTGGACGCCCAGCCACTGAAACTTTTGAGCTGGAAATAGTCGAGACTTTTTCAAGTTGATCTTGAATCCTAAGTGTTCCAAGAACCTGATCACTTCCTTGGGGGCTTGCATGTACTTTTCCACGGATGCTGTCTACACCAGCCAGTCGTACAGGCAGGCTACCACCTGGATTCTCTTTAGGCGTAGTTGATAAATGACTGCATTCGCAAGCTTGGTGAATACCCTTGGAGCTATGTTCAGACCAAAGGGCGTGGCTCTGAAAACGTACTTTCTTTTTTGTAGTTTGAATCCCAAATAGGTGGAAACTTGACTGCTGATTGGAACATGCCAGTATGCATCCGTCATGTGTATGGAGACAGTGTATGCCAGTTTGGGTAAAAGGGTCCTTATGTGTTGAAGCGCCAGCATTTTGAACTTGTAGTTCACTATGAACTTGTTGAGTGGTGATAAGTCCAGAATGACTCTGAGCTTCTCCGAGTCCTTCGGAACACAAAATAGCCTTCCTTGGAATCTGATGGACTTCGCCTTTCTTGTAACTCTTTTGTTCAGTTCCTGAACATATTCTTCCAGTATGGGGGTTGAGTGTTGGAAGAATTAAGGGAAGTTTGGTGGAGCTGAGCTCCAACTCCACCCTAGTCCGTTCTTGATTAGGCTGTGGGCCCAGGGATCGAAGGTCCAACGATCCCGGAAGAGGAGATGTCTCCCTCCTACCAGTAGCATCTCACTTTGAGTGCTGGTTGTAGGATTTACCTCCTTGGCCACGTCCACCTTTGTTGCCCCTACCTCTGAAGGGGCGTCTAGAGGATCCTCGAAAGGAGCCTCTAGACTTTGGCCTTGTTGACTGCCTTTTGAAGACTGGGGTGAAGACAGGCGATTGGGTCGCCAGAGTTTGGGGCACCAGCTGAAAGGTGGTGGTTGGTTGTGCCACCATCTGGGGCACCGTGACCATGGGAAGCTGTTGCTGTTGTTTTGGCCGAGAGGGCACTCTTGGTCGCTTTGATTTATTCTTCGGCTGGGGACCCTCATCTGCTGAAGATTTTCTTTTAGAGGACAAGCCCCACTTGGAGAGGAGATTTCGTTTCTCCGTTGCAGCTTTGTCCATGACCTCTTTGACCACTTTGCTTGGGAAGAGGTCTTTTCCCCAAATGTTGGAAGGTATCAGCTTCCTTGGTTCATGCCTCACTGCAGCCAAGGCGAACACGAACTCTCTACAAGCCCTTCAGGCTTTAATGAAATTGTACATGTCCTTAGTGACTGTCGGCAAATGAGATTTAGCAAAGACCATGTACATGTCTGGGGTGTCCAAGATGGTTGCCATAGTCTCTAGGCCAGTCTGCAGAGACATGGAAGCCGCAAGACGTTCTTTTATCTCCTGTTCCCTGAGCAGGAGAAAGTCTGACAACTTCGGCAATATCTGCCTCCAGCTTTCCGATTGTCAAGGTGTTGTGGACATCCTTCCAGCCTGCATCGTCTGATGAAAAGGCAAGGGAAAAGGGTCTACACTCTTCCAGTGTAGGTCAAGGTTTCCCTGCCTTGACAGCCTTTAAGGCTGCCTTAAACCCTTTGTCCATAAAGGGGAAGGTACATTTGGGGTCAGCAAAGAATGACGGGTGCTTCTTGCTGAGAGCCGGCACCTTGGAGCTAGTAAAGGCCATCTCCTTCAAGGTGGTTGTATATAAGGCCTGGGCCTTAGAGAGTTCGTGGACAATGGTCTCCTTTGGCTCTGTTTACTCTTTGGATGCAGGTTTCGTCCTCATACAGACATAGCAATCCGGGTAGGCCCCTTTGCTGGGCCAAAACTACATTTCGTCTACTGGGACAGTGCCCAGTTTCTCCTAGAAGAAGATCTCCCCCCCCCCTCCCCCCCGACATAGGCATATGCTCTGCGTACCTCCAAGGGTTGAAGTCAGAGAAGGCTTGCAGAACCCTTTACGTTTAGCTTCTTCGGGGCTAAACGTGTTGCAACCAGCTGATGCATTTCCGTCCGAAGAAAAGCTTCTTTCTCGGACGATTTCTTCTGAATGTCCTGCACCATAGGCAGCAGCGAGTGTAACGTACTTGTGATGGAATCTAACTGGGGTGCAGTGGAAGAAGTCGAAAGCACCGGCTCAGTCACCGTGGCTGAAGATACTGAAATCGTTTTGGTTTTCTCGACTTCAGCCTCAGGAGGTACGTCATCCTCCTGATCCAGTTCCTCCACTAGGAGATTGTTCTCAGTCTCCTTCGACACAACAGACATGTTGTCCTACAATTGGATGCCCTGCAAGGCATCCGATACGTCAGGTTCTACCGGAATCTGAACAAGGGGAATCTCAACTTGAGCCTAAGGAATGACTGCATCAGAAGATGCCCTAGGGAAAAGACAAGACCTCATCCTTTCATTAGGAAGGTATGGGTCAGAGGTGTTTTTCTGAAAACCCCTGACCCATTTTCGCAGCGTCTCCCTTGCTGCGTCCCTTGACTCAGTAGACTTTTGGTCATCAAAAGCCTCTTTCACCAGTTTATCACAAATGGTACATACCTGTGGGTCCCTGTAATTGAGAGCCCCCTTGGTGACTGCACAGCAAGCATGGGCCCTGCAAATGCCGTGGCTGTAGAAGTTCTCACTACAGACCCTGCAAAAGCTGTTCCCGCACTCGGGATGCTCCTCCTGTAAAGAAAGAAAAGCATATAAGTATTCGGTGAAATTCTCAGATTTCAGCAAACATATTTTTAATAATATTAGCTTGGATAGAGTAAGCTAGAAAATAGGAAAGACACCTACTAGTGTTTCCTGTCCAGCCTATTGCTATGACCTCCTCTGATATTGAACAATAAATTCTTAACGAATTTTAGGGAAGATGATATCCTCTGATATAAAGTTTCTTCTTAACACAATCTTCTAGTTTCAATATTGGGTGTTAAAAATAATGGTTGATAGCCATTAATTGGTAGAGAGAATCGATCTCTTATGTGTGATGGTCTAACAATAGGCTGCCCATGGAGCACCTTGTAGATTGGAAAAACTTTTGGGCTACAGCACTGACTATCGGCGGCATGCCGCCAGTCCTGCCGGGCCTGCCGGCATATGCCGGTCTATTTCGGGCTATTCAAGGCAGTTATTGTCTTCAGAGTAAGGGACGGTAGGTCGCCGACAATGGCTTTGCCAGCCGGCAGCCGGAGGATCCCTCTATCAAGTAGGACCCGGCGGCAGCTGGCGGTAAATGTCTAGATTTTGGGTGGCCGGCTGCCGGCCAACAACTTAGTTGCGGGCAGCCGGCCCCAGTATGTCTAATATCGTTGGGTCGTCGATCAGCAACACCCACGGCGAGCGGCGGCAGATCATCTGCCGGCCGACAGACAACCAACATGGCCGCCGGCAGCTACTAGCTGTCGGCAGCAGGCCCAGAATAAGGAAAGGCAGCGAAAAAGAGAGGATGGAGGAAGGCAAAGGCTCAGCCTTGCCGGCCTACATCCAGAATGAGGGTTCAAGTGGAAGGGGGGAATTATATTCGGGCTTCAACCCAACCATATCCCATCCAAATGGGCTATGGAAGGCAGTCCAAGGGAGGACTGAACGACACTCTAAAGAATATGAGGGTACCTGCCGGCAGCCTAGTCAGCCGGCGGCAGACAAGGAACCTCAGGCCAGTTCTTCAAATTACCCTTGGGATCAAAAGTAGAATGACAGCCAGGGATGGTGATGGCTTCATTCAACACAAAAGAGACAGAGGGGAAGGGGTAAGTGTCCTATAAGTAGGGTAATACCCGAAGGCACCACCCAACTTGAAGGATTCTATATATATATATATATATATATATATATTATATTTTTTTTTTTTCAAGGGGGGGCTCAGGCCATGTCGTCATGATGAAAGTTCCTAAACGATAGCTTTTTAGGGTATATTTGACTACAGTGATATTCCCAGAGAATTTTACCTTAAGGTATCCAGAATTCTAACTCCTGGAGCGAATATCCCTAAATAATATCACAGGGATATCGCATAATATCCGAGGACGTATTCTTGACACGTCACATAGCTATCTCCACCCTAAACAGTATTAACGCTTTGAGGGGGTTATAGTGACAAGAATCAGAAACGAGAATGAAAAGAGAGCCGCTCATAAAGCATTTCTCCTATTCCGTTTCCAGTACACACTGGAAACGGAATAGGAGAGATGCCTGATGAAGGCGGTAGCGCCCTCTTCATTCCTTTTCGAGTAGCTCTACTACTCGGTGTTTTCCCTTGTGTTCTCTCGTGATTTTGGATTTAATTCAACATTTTGATTACTTCTCTGGCCTCTTCTGCCTCTGGAAGGTTGAGTATTATCTTTACTATGAATAAATGTAAGCTCTTGTCGTTTTGTCTTAATTCAAAAGTGATATTAACGTAAACAAGAGCTGTGGCCTACCGGAGGCATCCTGAATGCTATCGCTCGTTCTTATGGGTCATTTAGTTAGCTAGAGCGACGTTCCCTGTTTTTTATGCTTTGATAATTTAGCTATTTAGCTCCTCTAGGAAAGCTTATATTGTTCGGTCAGTTTTAGCTTGGTGATTTCGACACGGATCGAGGTACCGATCTTGCCCTTCGCGAGGCTTCGCAGCCTACTCGTCTGGCACTAGCACTTTCATGCATGGTATAAGTTTTTCCAAGTGTTATATTATTGAAGCTATAGGCAAATATTTTATACATGTAAGGTATTGTTGAATGTTTTTTTCCAAGATTGTATATGAGAGAGTTTCGGTGAGTTAGGTAATTGATTCTCACCTTACCTAGTCTAGTATTCTAGGTACAGTAGTATACTTTCGCACATCCTTGATTGTTCTTTCCTCCTCCGGAAGCCAATTTCAATCCTTCTCTCCCTCTGAAAGCCCTTGGCTTAATCCTAGTGGTTCTACTTGTATATTAATCCAGGTATTACTATTCTAGGATATGTCTGTCCTGTCCTGATAACCAGAGTGACTGGTTTTTGGGTTTGGGCAGAACTTCAGAGTTTTTAGTCTGTGGTCTGCTTCTTCCTAGCATGGAGAATGAGTCTCCTTTGCTAGGTTAGGGGCGGACACAGGAAGCTTTGCTTCCCTAGTCCATGTCGGAAGGATTGTGATTATTCCTAGCAGACTGTCCTGTGTTGTTTTTTCTCGGGTTGGAGAATGAGTTTCTCGGTTGCCCAGCGAAATAACTTCACCTAACATTGTTCTGGTTGGGAAGAGGATAGCAAGCATTGCCAGTCTTCCTCCCTAATAGACAACTCTTGGTTAGGATGAGGATCCCTAACTGCTGAGTGTGTCTCTTGCTGGAACAAAGTCTTTAGAATCATTATCACTTCCCCACCTCTCTCTTTTATTTTCCTTTTGCCACAGTCCTTCTTCCGTACCTAGCATAGGTTAGGATGGAGGACCGGCTCAGCTCTCTGCGTGGCAGAGACCCTTTGTTCTTTGCAGAGGGAACCCCAGACCTCCCTTGGTCTCTCTTCCATGTCTGCTGGTAGAGCCCGGCAGGCTATGGATTCTTTGGAAGCCTGAATGCTACATTCTCCCCTTCCATAAGTTCACTCTTTCTGAATGGAAGGTCGTATGGCAGGCCGCCTTATAACCTTACATCCATACTGTTTCTCTGACTATTGTGTTACACCCCTATCCCTGCTGCTGGCTTGACAGCCGACAGCCAGGCAGGTTTAGGTTCTCTGGTTCTTCGGCTACTGTCGGCTGGCATGGGTTTTATTACCTTTGCCGGCCGGCAGTGGAATCACAGCCCGAATCTGCTGGCCGCTAAGATTAGCGGCCGGCAGCCGGGTATTAGTGTTTTCAGCCGTCAGCTGGCAATGATTACCGGCCGGCACACAGTCACGAATCAGTGGGCTGCTGCCTATCAGTTACTGACACTATATCTTTGAACTATATACGGGTAGATGCCGGCCGGCAGTGGAATCACAGCCCGAATCTGCTGGCCGCTACGATTAGCGGCCGGAAGCCGGGTATTAGTGTTTTCAGCCGTCAGCTGGCAATGATTACCGGCCGGAACACAGTCACGAATCAGTGGGCTGCTGCCTATCAGTTACTGACACTATATCTTTGAACTATATAGTGGTAGATGCTGGCCGGCACGTGCTGGCTGTCACAACAGCATGTGATGTACAGTAGTTGCTATATTCGTAGTGTAGTACACTCTGCATTAGTAAAAACTGCTGTACAGAGTTTGTGATAACACTAAAGTTCTTCATCATACTTAATGTTATCTTGTACAGCCTTTTGTTAAAACCGTACATTATATAGAAAGTGAGTTCTTTCTGTATTCTCTCGATCCCGTATATTAAAACTACACATTAAATTTCCGTTCAGGAAATTACATAAGGTATTCTAGTATAGAATTAATCTTAGTTTTAATATCTTGAGAGTTTACGGCAATTAACTGGACAGAAAATAAAAGTATGTGTCTTTCCTTCTTTCTTTTATAGCTATTCTATATAACCTAAATGTTTCAATATAAGTGAAAAGCCTTCACTTGTTACTCATGGATTTTTTTTCTCTTTACAGGAGGACCATCCGAAGTGCGGGAGTGTGTTCTGTAATGTCCGTAGTAAATACTTCTGAGGACATCAACATTGTAGGCGGCACGCAGCATGCGCAGCCTCCAGAGGTGATGTCCTGTATTGGGACCCTCAGGTTTGTACAGTATGTTCTAACCTGATTACTGAGGCTTTTGACGACCACAAGTCGACGGAGTCAAGGGATGCTGCCAGGGAAAAGTTATGATCCTGGGTGAGGGGTTTTAAAAAAAAAACACCTCAGGCCCCTACCTTCCAAATGAAAAGATGAGGGCCTACCTTTTCCCTAAAGCATCAGCCGATGCAGTCATTCCTCAGCCTCAGGTGGAGATACCAACTGCCTAAAATTCGGTAGATTCTGAAGTCTCAGCCGCCCTTCAAAACATCCAATTGAACGATAGGATGTCGGAGGTGTCGGATTCTACAGAGAAGGACCTTCTAGGAGAAGGTCAAGAGGAGGTGCTGTACCAGGCTCCTCAAGTAGAAGAGGAAGAAATCGATGAGGTGTCGGTTACATCGATTCCGGACTCAGAACCTGTTCCCTCTACATCGTGTGCTATCCCAGATGACCTGGGAAGGACTCTTTCATCTATTGTTGAGATGATCCAACAAATTCAGAAAAAAGAATGATGAGAAGGAGGGTGCAATGAAACTGGATAAACGTAGACTTGCAGCATCACGTGGGTCCCAGTAGCGACTCAACGTGAAGGATCTTCCTTTGTACTTGGATTCCAATCCTTGGAGGTATGCCGAACACATGCCAATGACCATCGGGAAGATCATCATATCTGAAAAGTTGGGAGCAATTCCCCTGGAAGAGGTGGAATTTTTGCCTAATAAAGATTCCTACCCGGACTGTTATGTCCGCCTTAGGAAGCCGAAGGAGGCCATAGTTTTTTACCATAGTAAAGCTCAGGCATTACTATCGAGCTCGATGAAAGAGAGGGGCTTCATGAACTCAAAAGTGCCAGCCTTGAGTAAGAAGCTTCTCTCCTTTGTGGCCTCTCCTACCAGAGCCTTTCTCTTTATGGAAAAGGGATATAAGGAACCCTTAAAGGTGTTGGAGGCAGGGAAACCTTGCCCCTCCTTGGAGGAGTGCAAGCTGTTATCTCTGACCTTGCCCTTGGACCAAGGAGACTGAAAGTACGTACACCTTGCCTTCTCAGTCGGGAAGCTGGAAGCTGATATTGTTGAGCGTCAGTTCGGTGAGGAACTCCCCAAACTGTCGGAGGTTCTCTTGCGCAGAGAGCAAGAGAAGAAAGAAAGATCTGCGGCATCGATGTCGTTGCAAACGACATTAGAAACGATGGCAAGTGACCCCAAGTTCCAGGACATGTTCATGGTGATGGCCAAAACCCATCTGGCCACATTTACGAAAGATCTATATAGCTTTATTAAAGCTAGGAGAGCCAGTAGAGAGTTTGTGTTCGCCTCGGTTGCGGTGAGGCACGAACCGAGGAAACTGATCTCCTCTCATATCTGGGGTAAAGACCTCTTTCCCAACGATGTGGTTAAAGAGGTAGTAGACAAGGCAGCCAAAGAGAATAGAAACCTTCTCAAAAAGTGGGGCTTAGATCTTAAGAGGAAGTCTTCTCAGAATGAGGGTCCCCAACACAAAAGGAAGACAAAAAGGCTTAGGCCATCTTCTCGGCCGTTTATACCTTACTGACAGCAACAAGAGCAACAAATTCCTGTGACCGCGGTGCCTCAGATAATGGCACAACCTCCAACTGCGTACCAGCTGGTACCTCAACAAGTGGCGACTCAGTCGCCAGGTTTTAACCCAGCCTCTGAAAGGCAGACTTCTTCCTTTCGTTCGAAGGCTAGAGGAACAGCCAGAGGTTCTTCTAGACGGCCTTCAAGAGGAAGGGGATCCAGGACGCGGTCAAGGAGGCAAGGCTTCAGGTCCACAACAGCAGAAGTGAGAGGCTTCCAGTAGGAGGGAGGCTACAGCTATTTAGGAATCGCTGGACCTTCAATCCCTGGGCCCACAGCCTAATAAAGAATGGACTAGGTTGGAGTTGGAGCTGCCCTCCACCTCAATATCTTCAATTCTCCCAACACTCAACCCCCGTTCTGGAAGAATACGTCCGAGAGCTCTTAGACAAAAGAGTAATCCGGAAAGTTAAGTCCATCAAATGATAAGGAAGGCTGTTTTGTGTTCCAAAGAAGGACTCAGAAAAACTCAGAGTCATTCTAGACTTGTCACCACTCAACAAGTTCATAGTGAACTACAAGTTCAGAATGCCTACACTTCAACATATAAGGACCCTACTGCCCAAAAGGGCATATACCGTCTCTATAGACTTATCTGACGCTTATTGACATGTTCCAATTGATCGTCACCTCTCCTCCTATCTAGGCTTCAAGTTACATAGAAAACTTTATGCCTTCAGAGCCATGCCTTTTGGGCTAAACATAGCACCAAGGATTTTCACGAAGCTCGCGAAAACAGCCGTCCATCAATTACACCTAAAGGTGGTCGAAGTAGTAGCCTACTTGGATGACTGGCTGGTGTTGGCAACATCCAGGACAGAATGCATGCAAGCTTCTAAGATAGTTATTCAGTGCCTGAAACATCTGGGAATCAAGATCAATACAAAATAGTCTCGACTTTCTCCAGTTCAAAAATTTCAGTGGTTGGGAATCCAATGGAATTTGGAGTCACATCGATTTTGCATTTCTGGGAAGAGGTTGAAAGAAATAACAAGATCTGTCAAGAGACTGCTGAAATCCAAACGGATATCAAGACGCAAACAGGAGAGAGTGCTGGGCTCTCTACAGTTTGCTTCAATAACAGATCCATTGCTAAGAGCACAGCTAAAGGATGCAACCGGAGTCTGGAGGAAATACGCATTAAACACGCGAAGGGATCTAATAAGACTTCTACCGACTCGACTGCGAACGGTTCTCAAGCCAGGGTCCAATGCCAAGCAACTGAAGAAATCAATACTTCTTCAACATCCTCCCCCCTCAGTAACTGTCCACACAGACGCTTCAAAGGAAGGCTGGGGAGGTCACTCTCATCAGAAGAGAGTCCAAGGAGCTTGGTCCAATCTTTTCAAGTCATTTTGCATCAACTTTCTTGAAGCCATGGTAGTACTTCTGACTTTATAGAAAGTATCTCCTCGCCACTCGACTCACATAAGACTGGTTCTAGACAGTGAGGTGATAGTGAGATGCCTGAATCGACAACGGTCGAGGTCACCTCAAATCAACCAAGTGATGTTGGTCATTTTTCATTTGGAAGAAAGGAGGAAATGGCACCGGTCAGCAGTTCACATTCAAGGGTTCCGCAATGTGACAGTGGACGCTCTATCCAGGTTCACACCAATAGCGTCAGAATGGTCCCTAGATGTAGAATCGTTCTCTTTCATCTCGAGTTGAGTCCCGTAGCTGCAGAGAGACCTATTTGTGACGAAAGACAACAAGAAAATAGATCGTTATGTATCCCCATACGAGGATCCGCTATCGGAGGCAGTGGACGCTATGTCTCTGGACTGGAACATATGGTTCACTATTTATCTGTTCCCTCCGCACAAACTCCTTTTGAAGGTCATCGATAAGATGAGATCCTTCAAATGGAAAGCAGCAATAGTGGCCCACAAGTGGCCAAATAGCGTGTGATTCCCTCTGGCATTGGAAGTATGCCTAGAATTTGTAACGCTACCGGATCCATTCCTGTTTCAGCGACTAAAGAAGTCGACTGTCTTCGCTTCATCACAGAAAACCAGAAACCTACATATCATGGATTTCTCTGCTTAGTGAGTAGGAAAGGGTGAGCAGCCGACACAATACTACTATAGCCTGTCTCTGGGAACCCAACATATATATATATATATATATATATATATTTATATATATACATTTATATAATAAATATAATAAATATATATACATATATATTTTATATATATAAATAAATGAATATATATATATATATATATATATATATAATAAATATATATGTATATTATAAATAAATAAATAAATATATATATATATTTATATTTATATATATATATATATATATATGTATAATATATACTGTATATATATATATATATATATATCTATATATATAAATATATATATATATATATATATATTTTATATATATATATGTATATGTATATATATATATATATATATATAGATATATATATATATATATAAATATATATATATATATATATATATATATAATATATATATATATATATATATATATATTATATATATATATATATATATTTTATATATATATATATATATATATACTACATGATGATGGCTCCTGGGTCTGGACACCAAAAATTTCTTATACTATGGCTGGTCTCTGGGAACCAAATATATAATATATATATATATATATATATACATATATATAGACATATATATATATATATATATATATATCATGACTGGCAAGTTTATATAACCTCTTGAATTCAAACGTACCTGTTTGCTTTTACATCAAATCTGATACACTTGTAAATATTAATACTTGATCTCTGAGACAGTTAAATAACTCCCAGACAGAAATTTATGAAACACTGAATATCAGAAGGTCTCTTGAGTACGCTCAAAACAAAACTGGGTAATTATTATCACGAATATTCACACAAACTTAACATTGGTTTATTAATAGAATACGAGTGAATACCACTTCAATCCCTGGTGATTGAAATAATACATTAAAAAAATTTATATTCTATATAAATCACAACAGTTCGAAAGAATTTACATAAAACAAATAAATCCCTTAAAATATTAAGTCTTCAGAAAACTCAGATTAAGAAAAAAATTTTGCGATTTGAAAACTATATAATTACTTGACTTTGAATGTTAAATCTGAATAAACCTTAGACTAAGAGGAAGGGAATACTTATGAAAATTATATAATCAATTGTTTCACTTGAAATCAAATCTGAATACAATATTTAAGTTGGACACTTAATGAAAATAGATATCCAGGTCATAATACTAAAAACTATCATCTTCTTACATGGCTGTTTACAAAAACTCTAAGAGAATTTTTATAAGTACTCAATATGACTACAAAAAACTTGTCACACCAAAACCTCGTTATTTCACTGTGTACTTTTCAAACAATACACTGAACAGCGTGCGAGAATGAAAAAGAGGGGAAGATGGCTCTCTTTGCAACCTTTATATATGGAACTTAGCGACTTCCAGAAACTTCCTTAAAATCTGGAAAGCAGGGGTTGGTGTGGTGGGAGGGGGGGGGGGGGGAGGATGGGTTTGCTGGGCTAAGGCATCATATATACCAAGTATAGCTCTCTCAAACGTGTATTCGTGTAAATCCCGATGGGTCTCCAAGTCAGGTATCTTCACGCACCCTTTGTACCTCAAACAAAAAAAAAAGATAACATCTTATCACTAGGTTTTTTGTGAATTTTCCAAAGCACTTCGCATATTGCGTATTTTTTCACAAATAAGGTGCAATACCTCATAGACATATAAGAAAAAATTACATAAGCCCATCTTCCTAATATGTATGGTCACATAACACTGTCAAACAGGTTATGGAAGACTTCATAACGAAATTACCCCAAAATAAAAAGTCAATTTTCAGAGATAACGTAAATTTACGTTTACTATCTTGAATATAGAATACAATGAAATGACCGACAAAACTCTTATGTAGTTTACATAACAAACTTACGTCTACATAAGAGGAACTTATTTGATAGGATGGCTATTCATCTCTTTAATGCACAAATAAGATATGTAAATAAAATCATCAATCAACTATTATATTTACTCTACCCTAGACCAGCATTGTAAGAATATATATATATATATATATATATATATATATATATAAAATATGTGTGTGCCTGTGTGTTGTGTGTTTGTACGTATGTATTTGTTTGTTCAACAGAGATGGGAAGAATAATTTTCTAATAAATTCATGTATATCTTTATTGTTCCATATCAGCAAAAGAACTTATCATTCTGGCCGATGTGGTAACGTTCCTGATTGATGAACGCCAGACGAGTTTGAGTCCCGCTCGAACATTTTAGTTTCTTTAGTTGCATCAATCTCACCATCCTTTTGAGCTAAGAATGAGGTGTTTGGGAAGCCTAAAGGTCTATCTGCAGAGTCATCAGCAGCCATTGCCGAGCATTCCTTGGTCTTACATTGGGTGGAGAGGGGGCTCAGGCAGTCTCTGGGGCAGTGTCTTGCTTATTAGGGTAATGTCACTGTCCCTTGCATCTCCCTTTTATGAGTGTCCTATTAACCTTTAAGAAAAAAAACTGAATCAATTTAATCATCGGTATCGAAGATTGAAACAATTCATATAGCTCATCTTTGATTGGTTTCCTGCCAATATAGTTTTCAAAATTTGTCAGAAAGTTTCAATTCTATGAAATAGTTGGAATTTGTCTTCCATATGCATTATGCATTTCTCGAAAAAGTATGGAATGGGTATGCATTGTGTTTATAAGTATTAACAAGCGTGAAATATAATATACGTTTTTAAATGGAAGTACAGTATATATATATATATATATATATATATTTATATACATGCATATATATAATATATATATATATGTGTGTGTGTGTGTGTGTGTGTATATATATATATATATATATGTATATCTTTAAATCAGTCTTTAATTTATGTGCTGATCTATAATTATTCTCTATATTGGAAATACCTGGCTCTCTATATATTTTTTTGAATTTTACCGACCATATTTTTCCCAATGTCTAAATTGTGGAAGAATTTTTATACAGATAATTGCTTAAATACTAATAGTAGATAAATATTTTTGATTTCCTAAATCCTGGAGGCATCAAGAGAATTTTATTTTTCAATTTGTCGAACATAATGAGATTATTCTTTTTCATCCTTGTTGTGCATGGTGGAACACCATTTTCCCTTAAAATTAACTATTTTTTTCTAAACAATAATAATTATTCTCTTTATAGTAAATATCCCTATATTGTTCAATAGTCCCTTTCAAGAGCTTTGCTTTTCTGATTCGGACATTATCATTTCACTCTTTTATATGGAATGATAAAAATCTGGCTCAATTTCACCTTCTTGCATTCAGTTTTCCACCTAATATGATTGGTGAGAAATAATCTGAATAAGGAGGGCGATGAAATGTATATCACCGCGGTTATTACACAAAAAGTTAGAGGAAGAATCATCTATTAGAATTTTTCTATTTCCCTATATAAACAACTCGTTAGACTTTTTTTTTAGATGAATAGATAATAAATGGGTTCTTCTACTGTCAAACTTGCAAATAATACGTGTATTTCAAATCAAATGATTACATTTTGTATCAAGAGAGAAAGTATTCAAACCAAAAAGCTGT
>NW_027172236.1:15000-22500 GCF_036898095.1 Palaemon carinicauda | reverse complement strand
GTGAGCGATTGGTTTCCGGTGAGAGTGGGGGCTGAGATAGGGATGTGTGATGTCGCCGTGGTCGTTTAACTTGTGTGTTGATGGAGTGGTGAGAGAGGTGAATGCTCGAGTGCTTGGACGAGGATTAAAACTGGTAGGCGAGAATGACCATGAATGGGAGGTAAATCAGTTGTTGTTTGCGGATGATACTGCACTGGTAGCAGACACAGAAGAGAAGCTTGACCGATTAGTGACAGAATTTGGAAGGGTGTGTGAGAGAAGGAAGTTGAGAGTTAATGTGGGTAAGAGTAAGGTTATGAGATGTACGAGAAGGGAAGGTGGTGCAAGGTTGAATGTCATGTTGAATGGAGAGTTACTTGAGGAGGTGGATCAGTTTAAGTACTTGGGGTCTGTGGTTGCAGCAAATGGTGGAGTGGAAGCAGATGTACGTCAGAGAGTGAATGAAGGTTGCAAAGTGTTGGGGGCAGTTAAGGGAGTAGTAAGAAATAGAGGGTTGGGCATGAATGTAAAGAGAGTTCTATATGAGAAAGCGATTGTACCAACTGTGATGTATGGATCGGAGTTGTGGGGAATGAAAGTGATAGAGAGACAGAAATTGAATGTGTTTGAGATGAAGTGTCTAAGGAGTATGGCTGGTTGTATCTTGAGTAGATAGGGTTAGGAACGAAGTGGTGAGGGAGAGAACGAGTGTAAGAAATGTGTTAGCGGCTAGAGTGGATAAGAATGTGTTGAGGTGGTTTGGCCATATTGAGAGAATGGAAAATGGTTGTCTGCTAAAAAAGGTGATGAATGCAAGAGTTGATGGGGAAAAGTACAAGAGGAAGGCCAAGGTTTGGGTGGATGAATGGTGTGAAGAAAGCTCTGGGTGATAGGAGGATAGATGTGAGAAAGGCAATGAGAGCGTGCTAGAAATAGGAATGAACGGCGAGCGATTGTGACGCAGTTCTGGTCCCCTTTTTGTTTTGTTTCTTTGTTGATGTCGGCTACACCCGAAAATTGGGGGGAAGTGCCTTGGGTATATGTATGTATGTATATATGTATATTTTTAGATATATACATATATATATATATATATATATGTGTGTGTGTGTATGTGTGTATATATATATATATATATATTTATATTTTTATATGTATATATATATATATATATATATGTATATATATATATATATGTGTGTGTATATATATATATATATATATATATTCACATTCACATGTAAAGCAAAAGAGAGTGAAAGTGGAATGGAAACGGGTGTATAGTATCTGCTAAATTATTGCATCAGCAAACAAAAAGACCAAATTTCAAATGGAATATATGTTGATAAAAGGTACATCCATCTTTTTTTTCTCCGAACAACGGAGTGCCTAATATCTAGAAAATTGTATATAGTATATCTTGATGATCAATCAATTATTTATTTCATACGTTGAAATATTCAAAGGGTATAGGGAATTTTATTCTGTTTTCCTTATATTCATTAAATCTCTTGCTTTGAAGGGAAATTTGATTTTAAACATTTTGAAAGCGACGGGGTAAAATGATTGTTAGAGAGAGAGAGAGAGAGAGAGAGAGAGAGAGAGAGAGAGAGAGAGAGAGAGAGTGTATAAAGAATGTCAATATCTCGGACAGTGATATACAATATACCTTACTTGAAAACTAAACCAAGAGATATTTGTCGATATTTCAATGATATTCCTATAAAATATGACCTCCTTATCGGCATAAGTCCTCTCGAGATTCGAATGTTAACAAAAAACATAGAATTAAGGATAGATGATTTGATAATATGGTTAATTTTACATTTCATTTTTGTTGTTATAACAAGATTATTTCTAGATGGGCGGATTACTTAAAATTTTTCTACATCTCTTTCAATTTTCAGTTGATCGTACGTTCTCTCTCTCTCTCTCTCTCTCTCTCTCTCTCTCTCTCTCTCTCTCTCTATATATATATATATATATATATTTATATGTATATATATATGTATATATATATATATATATATGTATATATATATATATATATATGCAGAAGAACCACAGGAAAAATTAAAATACGAAATATACGCGTATAGTCCTGACTAGTTTCGTGATACTTCTTCAGAGGACTCTGAGGAAGTATCACGAAACTAGTCAGGAGTTAAGTGTATATATATATATATATATATATAATTATATATATTATATATATACATATATATGTATATATACTTATATATACTGTATATATATATATATATATATATATACACATATATATATATATGTATATATATATATATATATATACCCAAGATAGAATTCGGTATTAAATGCCATTCGTGGGGTGATATTTACATTAATTAAAATCACGTGTGGTTGTGATATATGTTCATTAAAATAACCACGTGTTGCAAACTCACGATTCAGCTATCATGGTGGAGATGGGTTTATTTCAAGTATATGAACAGATTCCTGAATTCGACAGGAATATGTAGGGGGGACTTGTCATAAACTTTTAGTCTCTCTTGATAGCTTAGTCGGTAGGGTCCCTGCCAGCATAGTTTCAAGTCGTACAGGTGTTGCTTCGAATCCCCACCCGGCCAGAAGCTGTTACCATAAAATGAATTCCAAGTGGATATATATTCCCAAGATAGAATTCGGTATTAAATGCCATTCGTGGGTGATATTTACATTAATTAAAATCACGTGTGCTTGTGATATATGTTCATTAAAATAACCACGTGTTGCAAAATCACAATTCAGCTATCATGGTGGAGATGGGTTTATTTCAAGTCTATGAACAGATTCCTGAATTCAACAGGGATATTTAGGGGGACTTGTCATAAACTTTTAGTCTCTCTTGATAGCTTAGTCGGTAGGGTCCCTGCCAGCATAGTTTCAAGTCGTAAAGGTGGTGGTTCGAATCCCCACCCGGCCAGAAGCTGTTACCATAAAATGAATTCCAAGTGGATATATATTCCCAAGATAGAATTCGGTATTAAATGCCATTCGTGGGTGATATTTACATTAATTAAAATCACGTGTGCTTGTGATATATGTTCATTAAAATAACCACGTGTTGCAAAATCACGATTCAGCTGTCATGGTGGAGATGGGTTTATTTCAAGTCTATGAACAGATTCCTGAATTCGACAGGAATATGTAGGGGGGACTTGTCATAAACTTTTAGTCTCTCTTGATAGCTTAGTCGGTAGGGTCCCTGCCAGCATAGTTTCAAGTCGTACAGGTGGTGGTTCGAGTCCCCACCCGGCCAGAAGCTGTTACTATAAAATGAATTCCAAGTGGATATATATTCCCAAGATAGAATTCGGCATTAAATGCCATTCGTGGGTGATATTTACATTAATTAAAATCACGTGTGCTTGTGATATATGTTCATTAAAATAACCACGTGTTGCAAAATCACGATTCAGCTATCATGGTGGAGATGGGTTTATTTCAAGTCTATGAACAGATTCCTGAATTCGACAGGAATATGTAGGGGGACTTGTCATAAACTTTTAGTCTCTCTTGATAGCTTAGTCGGTAGGGTCCCTGCCAGCATAGTTTCAAGTCGTACAGGTGGGTGGTTCGAATTCCCACCCGGCAGAAGCTGTTACCATAAAAATAAATTCCAAGTGGATATATATTCCCAAGATAGAATTCGGTATTAAATGCCATTCATGGGTGATATTTACATTAATTAAAATCACGTGTGTTTGTGATATATGTTCATATATATATATATATATATATGTGTGTGTGTGTATATATATATATATATATGTGTGTGTGTGTGTATATATATATATATATATGTGTGTGTGTGTGTGTGTATAAATACATTTATATATATATATATATATATACATATATACATATATATTTACATTTATATTACTAGCTGAGCTACAACCCTAGTTGGAAAAGCAAGGTGCTATAAACGCAGGAGAGAAAGGAAAAAAAAGGAAAAAGATCAACTAAATAACAATTATTGAACATGTAAAATAGAATTTTAAGATTAAATTGTATATTCTTATACGATTAATCATAACTTAGAAAAACAAAAGCAAATGAAATACGATAGAAAAGTTTGCACTAGTAAATCCTCAAGCAAGAGAACTGTACCCTAAGATACTTGAAGACAATGGTACAAAGGCTATGGTACTACCCAACATTATTATTATTATTATTATTATTATTAGCTCAGCTATAACCCTAGTTGGAAAAACAACATGTTATAAGTACAATGACTCCAACAGGGAAAATAGCCCAGTGAGGAAAGGAAACAAGGCAAATAAAATATTTTGAATACAACAACATTAGAATAAATATTTCCTATAAAACATAAAAGATAGAATAGTATACTCGAGTGTATCCTCAAGCAAGAGAAATTGAACCCAAGATAGGGGAAGACCATATTACGGAGGATATGGCACTACCCAAGAATAGAGAAAAATGGTTTATTATGGAGTGGCCTTCTCCTAGAAAAGCTACTTACCATAGAGAACGAGTCTCTTATACCCTTAACAAGAAGAAAATACCTACTGGGAAGGTTAACTTAATGAGTGAGGGACAATTGTTCGGCAATCTCCTCGCTGCTTTGTGTTCAAGGACATAGGAGAATAGTGAAAAAAAAAAATATGCTAGACTATTTGATATTCATGTAGACAAAGGAAACATGACCAGTAACCAGAAAGTGAGATCCAATATAGTACTGTCTGGCCACTCAATGGGAGCAAATAACTCTCCATTGATAGTATCTCCACTATTTAAGTTTATTTGCCCCCCTCTCTCTCTCTCTCTCTCTCTCTCTCTCTCTCTCTCTCTCTCTCCTTAAAAATGTTTCGTATAAAAAAAGAAATATTTCATAGAACTCAGATAACCCTTTCGTTAAATATCGATGCAAGTATAATGATTGTTTATCTCCTGTAATTAAACGTACAGAGACCATAAATAGAGCTTCTTACATCGGGGCATACCGTGAAAGCTTAACATGTTCACAATTTCGAAAAGTAAACGCAGAAAAATCTTAGTTATTTACGTGACTGATATCCTCATTTCTCCCCAGCCTATTACATTTGCCATTCCCTTTGCCTGGGTAAGTGGTTTCAAGTGCATTGGAAGGCTTTCCAGGTTTCACTTCATTGATTTTCTAAACTGAAACGTGGAGTGCAAAAAGGATTTATTTTTTATTTTGCTATATATTTTAAGAATATTTCAAGAGTGTTTACAATTTCTACTCAGTTTCCTATTAACTTTGTTTGAAAATTAGGAACATCATAAGATTTGGAATTGAATTGGAAGTAAAATTAAGTTATGAGGGAGAGAGAGAGAGAGAGAGAGAGAGAGAGAGAGAGAGAGAGAGAGAGGTTGTTTACTTACCAATAATATACTAAAGCAAACTGAAACATTAGATTAGTTTTATATGGTCGGGTATGTTTATACCAGTGACCTTATCCCAGTTGTTCTTTTAACAAAACGTTATAGGAGGCAGAGATTAATTCTCCACCATATGTTTGTTTCTTTTTATATATGCCAACAGCAATATCAATTCTATTGAAATAAGAAATATGTGAGGTACTTTCGGTTATATCTTTACCAATTCTGATTATAAGCCAAAACATATGTAACTAACTTGCAACTTAATATGTATCAACGGGAACATTGGCAATGCTGAAACGTTTCCTTCCATCTGAGTATTGGTAATCTCTCTTTATGTTAAGGATAACATCGAGAGCCAGATTTCATGGACCCTTATTCTATATCTAAAAAGCATTTCAAATGAAGTCATTTTATGGCACATTAACATTTCACTAGAAAATAGGAAAAGTAATGTACGGATGAGTTTTAAAATATTCACCAACACAAAATTATTATACAAAACTCCTACAGTCATGCCAAGTTTTTATACATCAAACCTTCTGCCTATGTATAATTTTCCGAAATTAATTAAAATTCTTGTCAAATCTCATTATTCATCTAGATTAGATAAATAATTGCCTAGGCAATTTTTTACCTATTCTTTACCTTTCCTCTGTTGCAATTCACTTAACGAAGATTGCGTGTACCCCATTAATCCACTATTCATCCAATTATCCTGGCTTAATTCGAAAGCTCTCATCTTGATAATTACATGAAATGATAACCCTTTAACAGTTCACCAGTTTAACACTTCCCTCCAACCGTCTGTTGAAATGAACAATATTGAAGAGGGGACAACGATACTTTTATAAAGAATGTAAAAGCAATATGCAAACGAGTTATATGGACAAAGACAAATACACACATGTGAGAAAATTGGGATAATATATACAACTGCTTTCAAATTAGTGCACCAAAAAGTATCATTGTTTTATATTCGAAGACAAGGTATTTTCCTTAAGTTCCAATTTTAGTTTAACTTCTAATCTATAAACGTATTTGTTTATAAGAAGTTGCAAATAAGATGTTGAACTCTTATTCACTCTGCTCTTATATATTAATTTTTATTTATTATTTCCTAATTTTATTTCGTATTCCAGACAGAATAATAGCAAAATAATTACCAATTGTAAATATCGAAGAAATATTACTAGGTCTAATGATAATCCTTAACCAGATAAATTTCGTTTCTCTGCCCAAGACATCTGGGTGCCACTGTATTTGCAATAAGTACATGAAATTCATTGACATCTTATGAGAAAATTAAAAACTTTACTTGCCTATAAGATCCAGTTCATATGGGTTGTGCTTTGAAGATAAAAATAAGATAGATTTAATATCCTTTACCTCACTTATTTATATTAACGCAAAGTGTAGAATTATTAACGTTTATTACCAAAACTCGGACTCTCCCATATTTTCTTCACAAATTTTTCTTCCAAGTCCCTTGTAATATTTTTTTTATTTTCTCTTGTTAAATGGAGTTGTCAATGAAAGAGATATTCGTGTGAATAGAAAAATTAATCTGTCAGTGTACAATAGTTACCATATTTTTTGGAACGAATGTTAGCAGGATTGGGCGACTGCTACTTTATCTTGTATGTTTCCCTTCTGGAGCCATTGTTATATTTCTATTGTGGTTGCCAATGAAAGATATATTCCTGAATAGAGATGATAGAACTGTTAAAACAGTTACTATATTTTTACAATGAACTGGGCGTTGAAGGTGGATTTATTTCCTCTTTGGCCTGTTGATAATGTCGTTGCCTGGTGATCGCCAGACTAGGGTTCGAGTCCCGCTCAAACTCGATAATTCCTTTGGTAGTAGCAGCCTCACTGTCTTTGTGAGCTAAGGATGTTGGGTTAGGGGAAGCCTGTAGGTTTACCTGTTGAGATATTAGCAGCCATTGACTGGCCCTCCGTAGTTATAGCTTGGGTGCATAGGAGGATTGGCCTCTGATCAAATGTTGGTCAGTGTCTAGGGCATTATCCTGGTTGCTAGGGCAATGTCACTGTCCCTTGCCTCTGCCATCCATGAACAGCCTCTATAACCTTTACTCTTTTGTAGTCAGTAGGGATTGAGGAAGGTCT
>NW_027172235.1:70000-75650 GCF_036898095.1 Palaemon carinicauda | reverse complement strand
GTAACGACAAAAAAAGAAAACAAATAGATAGGCCAAAGAAAATATGGAAGCTATTTGGATTCTAAATAAATCCAGTAATAATAATAATAATAATAATAATAATAATAATAATAATAATAATAATAATAATAATAATCTTTTGCAACCTCCTAGTTATAGTGTAGCCTAAATCCATTTCATTCCTGTCTAGAAAAAAACTGTATATATATATATATATATATGTGTGTATATATATATACAGTATATATATATATATATATATACTGTATATATATATATATATATATACAGTATATATATATATATATATACAAACCTACAACAACAAATGTAACCATTTCTAGTCCACTGCAGGAAAAAGCCCTAAGAAATGTTCATATTATTATCTGGGGGTTAAAACATTTCTATACTCGGACCTTCTCAAATGTTCAAAATATGCCATTTTCTATGAAAGAGAAAGAAAGAACAAAATTCACGTAGCTGATAGAAATTCCTATTATTATTATTATTTTTATTATTATTTTTATTATATTTACTTGCGAAGCTACGACTTTAGCTGGAAAAAGCAGGATGCTATAAGCCCAGGGGCTCCAACAGGGAAAATAACCCAGTGAGGAAAAGAAAACAAGGAAAAAGAGAGAGAGAGAGAGAGAGAGAGAGTTAGTAGATACTCTTATGACTGAGAGACTACAAATCATGATCATAGCAACAACAACGACAATAATAATACTTTCCCCTCATCTTTTGTTTCTTCAAAAGCCAGACACATACGGTGCTTCCCCCACTCACCCCCCCCCCTCACTAGGGGACCCAACCAACCCCCTTAAATTAGCACGAATCCTCCCCCTCCCCCGTTGGGAAAACTGTGACATATTCCCACGCTCAGATTTAGAAAAGACGAGGGAAATTCTCCAAGAAAAAGATGGGGGGAGGAATCATTTCTATTTCATTGAAGAAGCAAAGGGAAGTAACATATTAAACTTAAATGTATGCATATACATACATATATATATATATATATATATAATAAAACCCTCACCAAAGGCAAAAAAATATTTTTTTTCCAGTACTGACGGTACAGATTGGTGATGGTGGGAGATTTTCGTCTAACCGCTCACAGCAAACCAACCTAGTATGGGTGGCCCTGACTAGTAAAGCCTCTGTGATCATGGCGATATGCAAACCATTTCACCACGTTAAGGTATCCCCAGATCATATATATATATATATATATATATAGAGAGAGAGAGAGAGAGAGAGAGAGAGAGTCTGACCCTCCAACTTCCTGTTAACACACTAAAGCGACATATGTCAAAACCTTTAAATTAATCCCTTCGCTTCACTTTCGTTATCAGCTGTCAATCATCACGACTCTCCACTTGACTTATGACTAACGACATCGATAAGAGATCTTTTAGTTGACGGTTTTTAATAGATTTTTTTGCTTTCGCAAATTTTTTTTCACGCCTCTCTCTCTCTCTCTCTCTCTCTCTCTCTCTCTCTCTCTCTGCAAAATACCTTTAAGAGTTTGACCTTTATCTAATCAGAAACTTTGTCCCTCTTTCTTTAAGATTTTAAGATCAGGATAATGCATTGACGCATATCTACAAAAGACCAATCAAAGATATATATATATATATATATATATATACATATATATATATATATATATACATATATATATATATATATATATACATATATATATATGTGTGTTACTTTTTTTAGAATGATTTATTGTTAATTTGTTCTCTTCATTTATTTATTTCCTTATTTCCTTTCCTCACTGGGCTATTTTTCCCTGTTGGAGCCCCTGGGCTTATAGCATCTTGCTTTTTCAACTAGGTTTGTAGCTTGGATAGTAATAATAATAATAATAATAATAATAATAATGATAATAATATATATATATATATATATATATATATATTAGTTAACATAAGGAAAATTAAAGGATTCAGTGTATACGTAAATATGATCTAGAGTTTTGTCAGCTATTGGACCTCTTCCTAGAGAGAGAGAGAGAGAGAGAGAGAGAGAGAGAGAGAGAGAGTTAAAAGAAATGTTGGAAAACGAAGACAACCCTTGCTCTGTGCATGGCATTTCATACGATATCAAATCACTACTTTGGCTGACACTCTCACTCCCTGTAACAAACAGATTGTGATATGATCTTTCTAATCAAACGTGAATAAGAAGCACAGAGACCTCAGTTCTTTTACTGAGATTTTTGCTTAATATCTACAATTTTTCAATGTATATACCATTAGCTTTCATATACCATCCTTCTTTATCATATAAATATGCATTTCCATTTGTTTTTAGGCTAAGAATCTCATTTATATGTATCTATTTGTATACATATGATTATGTATATGTATGCGTACATTTTGTATATCTATATCCATATTTACTTTATTTTTTATTTTTACTTAATTGATGATATTTTGTTGTATTATTGCCCGAAGAGCTCTGCTCCACATGGGCTTGGACTGAGTCTTTTTTCTTTTTGTAAATCTTTGTATGTAAATATTTTTTGTCCAATAAACATTATTATTATTATTATTATTATTATTATTATTATTATTATTATTATTATTATTTCAAACGTACAGTAATAACATTCATGGCATAAATCATCATCATCATAATAATAATAATAATTATAATAATAATAAATTGAAATACAAAATGCCCAGTCATTTACATTTAAATTTAACACAGGAATATATTTAGAATTATATATAGTAATGGCATTTTATGAAAAATAACTGTCAAACGAGAGAGAGAGAGAGAGAGAGAGAGAGAGAGAGAGAGAGAGAGAGAGAGAGGTAAATTCTTTTCCCGTCCCTTTCAGTTTATACTATTATTCTTTATAGATATATAGAGAAGTATGTCGTATATCGAACATATAATAACAGAGAGAGAGAGAGAGAGAGAGAGAGAGAGAGAGAGAGAGAGAGGTAAATTCTTTTCCCGTCCCTTTCAGATTATACTATTATTCTTTATAGATATATAGAGAAGTATGTCGTATTTCGAACATATAATAACAGAGAGAGAGAGAGAGAGAGAGAGAGAGAGGTAAATTCTTTTCCCGTCCCTTTCAGTTTATACTATTATTCTTTATAGATATATAGAGAAGTATGTCGTATTTCGAACATATAATAACAGAGAGAGAGAGAGAGAGAGAGAGAGAGAGAGAAAGAGAGAGAGAGAGAGACTTAGGAATAAGGAAGTTAGAAATACGATGGTTCAATATAAATCACAAATAGCCATTGATAATTCTATATATATAACAAAGATGAAGAATTTAGTTGAAATTAATCAAAAAATAGTCGAAATTGTATCAATATCAAAGAGGCCATTAATGGTCCAAATAGTTATTTTTAATCTAGTGTTATTAACTAGCCTACTTTAATCGTCTTATTAACTCGTTGATAAATGTGTTATTAACTGAAGCCACAGTGGAGTAAAGACCAGTAAGTTAATGATCAACTTCAGTTCATTAACCGTGTTATTAATCTACGATAATCATGTTATTAACCAAAGGTTCAATTGAGAGAGAGAGAGAGAGAGAGAGAGAGAGAGAGAGAGAGAGAGACCAGCAAGTGAATGTTCTAGCAACAATAAAATAAAACTTTTGATTAAACGTAGCAGAATTTCTTATTTACAACGCCGCCAGTTCCTACCTTGGGTGTTAAGCTGACCTCGGAGAGAGAGAGAGAGAGAGAGAGAGAGAGAGAGAGGCCTGGAAGGTCCCTTACCTCCACTGAGAAATGAACCTCTGCCGAACGTTTACGAAACATGTTCTATATGAAATAAGTGTAGTAATATTATTATTATTATTACTATCCAAGCTACAACCCTAGTTGGAAAAGCAAGATGCTATAAGCCCAGGGGCTCCAACAGGGAAAATTAGCCCAGTGAGGAAAGGAAATAAGGAAATAAATAAATGAAGAGAACAAATCTATATATAGTCCTGGCACCCTAGTACAACATTATCAATATTAAACACATGACCCAAATAATAATCTATATGTTTTGACAAACCCTTTGAAGACTATAAAATGGATATAGTGTTTCAATCGGTTAAGCCATCCAAGCAAACGAGTATTGTATACTGACTTAAAACATTTTGTAAAACGAATAAAAATAAAAACAATTAAATATTTAATGGAAAGAAACGCGTGACAGCTATGCATATTTATTAATAGTGTGTGTGTGTGTGTGTGTGTGTGTGTTTAACGAATATATATAGGTAAATTAATGGGAAAAAAAGTATGTCCTAAATTAAAAATTCGGAAGTTTAGTGGCAGGACATAATCCCCAGAAAAAACCAAGAAGAGATTTACAATAATGCTCCCAGCAGGAGATTTTCCGACACAGGGATTAACAGGTGGCCAACGGCCTTTAGGCCTTTAAACACTTCTGAGAGAAGGGCATATTTTGACAACCATAGAGGATATAACGCCAGAATTGCCATGAAGAAATCAATAGGTTTTTTGTTATTATTTTATTATAGCTATGCTACACCCGTAGTTTCAAAAGCAGGATGCTATAAGCCCCAGGGCTCCAACAGGAAAATAATTGGGCAGTGATTATCATTATTATTATTATTATTATTTGCTAAGCTACAACCCTAGTTGGAAAAGCAGAAAGCTATAAGCCCCAAGGCTCCAACAGGAAAATAATTGGGCAGTGATTATCATAATTATTATTATTATTATTTGCTAAGCTACAACCCTAGTTGGAAAAGCAGAAAGCTATAAGCCCAGGGGCTCCAACAGGAAAATAGCCCAGTGAGGAAAGGAAACAAGGAAAAATAAAATATTTTAGGAACAGTAATAAATATTTCCTATATAATGGGAAATAAGGAAATAAACAAAATACAAGAGAAGTAATGACTATATATATATATATATATATATATATATGGGAAAGTAAAGGGCAGAAATTTTTGATGAGAACTAAGCGATGTGTCAGCTGCAAGGAATAAGTTTTTGCGTGTTATGAGGAAGGTATACGAAAACGAAAATCAGCCTATCGTGGTACCTGGATGAGACGTGGCTAAATCAGAACTATACTGTTACTAAATGCTGCACAACAAAAGCGAGAAAAAAAAAAGCAATAAAGGTTAACCCATCCTACCGGCAAAGGGGCTATAGACTGATAGTCGTGTACGACGGTACAAAGGAAGGGTTTGTGCATAATAGAGCATTAATTTCTAAGGCAATTAACGATGGTGATGACCATAATCAGATGAATAGCAAAGGATTTGAAGAGTGGTTTCAATCGCAATTGCTACCAAACATCCCGCCCCCTCATCTGTTATCGTAATAGATAACGCATTATTATTATTATTATTATTATTATTATTATCATTAAATGCTAAGCTACAACCCTAGTTGGAAAAGCGAGATGCTATAAGCTCAGGGGCTCTAACAGGGAATATAGCCCAGTGAGGAAAGGAAATAAAGAAAAATATAATATTTTATGTAGAGTAACAACATTAAAATAAATATTTCCTATAAAAACTTTAACAAAAGAGGAGGAATAGAAACTAGATAGAAGTGTGCCCGAGTGTACCCTCAAGCAAGAGAACTCTAACCCTACCATTCGGCAATCATTGATAAAGCACCGACGATTTCGG
>NW_027172235.1:7500-55000 GCF_036898095.1 Palaemon carinicauda | reverse complement strand
ATTCTTGTTCATCTATTAATCTCATTATATGTCCATTAATTTTTCTTACATATTGTTCGAATATCCTCTACTTCAGTTTGCTTTCTTATCTACGTTACTATTATATAACAAAAACAAATGCAATTGTTTCTAGTCCACTGCAGGATTAAGGCCTCAGACATGTCCTTAGTCACGTCTAGGGTTTGGCCATTTTCACCACCACGCTGGCCAGAGTGGATTGGTGATGGCGGGAGACTTCATTATTGGTGGCTCTGACTAGTACACAAACCCTTTCACCACGTTAAGGTGTCCCCTCTCTGAGAGGGTATAACACCAAGTAACATAAAGAGAAGCCAATCCAGATCTCTTAGTTCATGACATCTATTCTCTTAGGCATAATGTTTCTGAGTTAAAGTCTCATTTTACTAGGTTCAGGATTGCATCTCACTCGCTGGCGGTGGAAGTAGGTATGCTCGACACAAAATATCAGATACTTATAATTTTTCTAACATGAGGGATATAGTTTCAGATCAGCGAACCCTGGCAGAGCAATGTAAGATTATTAGCTTAATCCTCTACGAGTATTTGTGAATATTTGTGAATATTTCTGAATTAAGGAAAAAAAACCAGCTTTTTGGAGTATGATTTTGTATATAAATGCCAAATTTGGTTGTTATTTTTTTTGATAACTACTAGAGTTTGTTTTATTACTGGTACATGTTCACAAAATAATGTCTTGTATACGTTAAAAACCTGTTATTCTTACCTTTGTGTATATAATGTATTGTATTGCCAAGTGTAGTATTTTGCATTTATTTGGACCAGAAGTAAATAATTATTGTAAATATGAGCTGTATATGTTGTGGTCAATAAAATATCTATTTATCTATCTATGTTTGGTAAGTCTCAAACAGGTCAATTCGCATTCTTTAACTAATAATAATAATAATAATAATAATAATAATAATAATAATAATAATAATAATAATAATAATAATAATAGCTTGTATTAAGTATGTTAAAAACAGTTATTCAGATGGAACGTTGTTTCACGAAAGGCAGTCATTCGAAGTTACTTAATGAGAATAAGTCACTTCTAAGAGTTTCCACTTAAAAAAGTAACCCTTGTACTTATAAACCGGACAAATCCACTTAGTACACATCTCCTAAGAGGGACAATGTATAGTACACATCTCCTAAGAGGAACAATGTATAGTTTCTCCTAAGAGGGACAATGTATAGTTTCTCCTAAGAAGGACAATGTGTCTCACATTTGCATGAAATGTGTTTAACTGCTTTTGTATATCTGAAATATTCTCCTCACGTACAGAGAATCGACAGAAAAAGTTCTTAATATTTCTTAAATCTGGGAAATAAACGAAAAAGGTTAATAAAAACGGGTCTAACTTACTTTCCCATTAGGTTCAAATTTCCTATTTAAATATTATCGTTCAGTAGATCATAATGTACAGTTCCATAGTAATTGAAAGCTATCAAATAAAATTTTTGAACAAATAAAAATGTCACCTTATTAATGTTCACAATGTATGTAATATTTGGAATGGTTAAATATTGTAAAAGAATTTAGTTTGCGGTATATTTTGTCCGGCAGATTTCAAATTGTTCGGGCAGACCGAGGCGGTTGAACCGGTGGCACTTTGGAAGCGTTTGTATGTTGAAGAGGCTGACACGATTCTCTCTTCATTTTTTTTCTTATATGACAGATGTATTGTAATGTTATTGCTGATCTTAAGATGTTTTTCTATATATTATTACTTTACATATATAGTTTATTTTTCCTTATTTCCTTCCCTCACTGAGATATTTCCCTTGTTGGAGCTCTTGGGCAAGTAGCAGCACCCTGTTTTAACAACTAAGTTTGTAGCTTTACCTACCTATATACAAGCAGTTGGAGAGAGAGAGAGAGAGAGAGAGAGAGAGAGAGAGAGAGAGAGAGAGAGAGAGAGATAAATATAAAAAGTAGAAAATATATTAAGACCAGTAACAATTTCAAATGTGAAACGAGTATTTGCAACAAGTTTGAACTTCTGAAATTTCACTGGTAATCTCTTGGACTGGTGTTCGAGACCTGTTCAACCTTGATAGTCTCTAGGAGGTTGTGTCTGCAACCTAACCAACTCTATGAGCAAGGGGATCCTATAGATCTAGCCATTGCCTGGGCCTCCCTTTTCCTAGCTTGGGTGGAGATGGTTTAAGGCGCTAATCATGTGTGTATTAGGAGGATTATTCCACAGTCTGATCGTAGCTGGAATGCCTAGTTTTCTACCTTCAGAACAGCATAACAGAGATTGCAAAAGAAGCAGGGGAAGGAAGAGAAGAGGATGGATTGACGAGCTAAGGAAACTGGCAGGTATAGCCTTTCATAGAAAAACCATAAACAGACGAAAGTGGAGGGACATGTCTGAGGCCTTTGTCCTGCAGTGTAATAGTAACGGCTGATAATTACGATGATACGATGATAATGATGAACAGCTATGTCAGTCTCGTTATTTTTGTTATAAGATATAAATATAAATAATGTAAAAATGACTTATATATACCTTTATATAACTGGAACTAACTGTTAGTAAGACAGTATATTGGAAATTATACCGGTAACACCACAAGTCTCTCTCTCTCTCTCTCTCTCTCTCTCTCTCTCTCTCTCTCTCTCTCTCTCTCTCTCTCTCTCTCAATTCACAAGCTTAGTGGCCTATACAATAATTCATGTTAGAGCAGTGACTATCATTATTATATTCACCACAAACTCAGGTACACTTTCCTTCATTTTACAAAGAAATCGTTTGGCTGAGATAGGCCTATTGACATATAAATATTCTGAAGGTTCCTTTTAATATGAGAACTAAGAAAGGCTCACTAAAAGTAAGAGGCTGATTTGATCCAAGGACAAGTAAGAGCTAGAGAAAGAATACTGATGGAATAATGATGGGAATAACACTAAGAGACAGAAAAAGAACAACAGCTATACGCGAGCAAACTAAAGTAGAGGATATTCTAACATGTAAGAAAAAGAAATGGACATGGGAAGAGCATATAATGAGATAAAAGATGGACAAAAAGAATAACAAAATTGGTCCCTAGAGATGATAAAAGAAGCAGGGAAGAAAGAGAAGACAATGGATTGACTGAACTAGTGACGGCTAATTTTATACATACATAGGCCTACACACACACACACACACACACATATATATATATATATATATATATATATATATATATATATATATATATATGTGTGTGTGTGTGTGTGTGTGTGTATACAGTATATATATCTGTGTGCATGTATGCGTGAAATTATAAATATCACTTTGGTTACAACGTGTTGAAGTACGTTTAATACAATACACACACATACACACACACATATATATATATATATATATATATATATATATATATATATATATATATATACATATGTATATACCCAATCATACTACTTTTCATGCAATTTCAGTTTTATCAACAATATGTATATTTGAATTGCAAAATTATGTAGTTATAGAAGGACAAGTTTTTGCCGTCTATCAATAATACCTCAAGACTTTATCACAAAACGTTTCTATTAATGGTATAATTTTGTTTAAACACCGAAAACGTTGACATACACATATCGTATAATACCTATTGCAGGTTTTACTTAATGGAAACCAGAGGCAAATTGCAAAACCTGCAATGTATTATAATATGTATTATATATAAGATATGATTTAGTTTTAAGATGTCAGTGCCATTTACCGCTAAAATTGACAACACCAGTAACATCATCGGTTGAACCTCCCCACCCCCACCCGACAGATCCCCCAAACACAAGCACCAGAACCAACTTCCCGAGATTTTTTTTTTCCTTGCATTTTTTTAATTCGTCCCTACCGTGCCCGCTAGCTCTAGGCCCCTGTTTACGGACAAGAGTCCGAGGCCAGGAGGCCTGCAGGCCCTGCACCTTCAGTGCAGGACTGCAGGTCGTTCTAAAATGAACACCATTTGCCATACAGAGTAACAGAAGGATGACAGCTCACCAACCCCCCTATCCCCCATTAGCGCGCCATGCCACTTCCCGCGTTTCCCCCCCCCCCCGGCTATTCTTTTTTTTATTTTAAATTCGTTCAAACCGCTAACACTAGGCCCCCCCCCCCCCCCCACTCGCCAACAACACATAAGCCCCGGTGTGCTCCCCATCTTTCCTTTGATGAGTGAGGAAAGGAAGTAAGGAAATAAACTACATGAGAAGTAATGAATAATTATTATAAACTATCCTTAGATCAGTAACACCTTTGAAATAGATCTTTCATATATAAACTACGAATAGAGCCTTATATCAACCTGTTTAACATAATATTCGTTGCAAGTTAGAACTTTGAAGTTCCACCAATTCAACTGCCTGATTAGATTGATTCTTATAGTCTATTATAATATTATAAAGAACTACATTCTTATAGCCACCATCTTACTAAGAACAAGTATTAATATAGTGTAGCACCAACAGCATTATCTTTTCTTTGTATCTAGTGTACGTGACCCGTCAATAATGACGGCTAAATACTTACGCAATATATGCACACACACATCCCCTCTCACCAGATTATAACTATTTCCTCTCTCCCTTACCTAAGGGATGGGGAAAGACCTGTTAGTTACACACACACACAACACACACACGCACACACACACACACACACACACATATATATATATATATATATATACTATATATATATATATATTTATATATACAGTGCTTCAGGGTACACTCAAGTACCTATTACTTGAGAATAATAATAATAATAATAATAATAAAAATAATAATAATAATATAATTATAACTATCATTTATTATTATTTCTATATCATTTTTACTATCAGTTTCATTGTTATTATTAACATCATTGTTGCTGTTGTTGTTATACTATGATCGTGTTATTATCATCAATATCACCATTGTTATTTGGTTGCAGTTGTTATTATCAATAACATTGTTATCAAATGTTGAATGTGCAAGGCTTTTGTTCCTAAGACTTCCCCAGTGAACAGTTTAAAGTTAAACCATTTTAACAGACAAATTTTGAAATTGATTTTGTTTAATATAGAGAGTAAAATAAATAATATAACAAGATAAGTATTTATTAGACAGAAGATAGATTTTTATGATTTTCTGAATAGCCAAACTGATCGAGCTACGTGACATGTAACAGACACACATGTTCAGTGGCTACTTTCCTCTTGGTAAGGGGAGAAGAAACCCTTTAGCTATGGTAAGCAGCTCTTCTAGGAGAAGGACAGTGTTCTCTAGTCTTGGGTAGTGCCATAGCCTCTGTACCATGGTCTTCCACTGTCTTGGGTTAGAGTTCTCTTGCTTGAGGGTACACTCGGGCACAATATTCTATCTAATTTCTCTCTTTCTTGGTTTGTTGAAGTTTTCATAGTTTATATAGGAAATATTTATTTTAATGTTGCTATCCTTAAAATATTTCATTTTTCCTTTCCTCACTGAGCTATTTTCCCCTGTTGGGGCACCTGGGCTTATAGCATCCTACTTTTCCAACTAGGGTTGTAGCTTAGCAATTAATAATAATAATAATGATGATGATAATAATAATAATAAGACATCTGCGTAACTTCAAGACAGATGGTATTTCGACAGACAAGGTGTTTTTATAATCTGTCTATCACTATGTCTCTGAAATTCTTGCTTCATTTTACTTTCTTTTCGAATGCAGAGTCGTAAGCAAGCGATTGCTTCAAAAAATTCTTCCAATTATCGAGGTTTCTGCGCTCAACGGCTATTTGTATGGAGAGGTTAATTATGGTATAGGCCTATACTCGATTATTTCAAACTTTGTATCCAGGGAGTTGGTGGCCCTAAAACACACACACACACACACACAAACACACACACACCATGTATATATATATATATATATATATATATATATATATATATATATATATATATATATATATATAATCCCTTCTTGAGTGGGGATACCCTAACATGGTGAAAGGGTTTGTGTAACGCCATGATCAGCAAAGCTGTACTACTCAGGACCACCCATACTATGTTGGTTTGCTATGAGTTATCAGACAAAAATCTCCCACCATCAACAATCCAGACTGGCCAGCGAGGTGATGAAAACTGGCCAAACCATAGACATGAATAATGACATGTCTGAGGCTTTTGTCCTTCAGTGGTTAAGCAATAATAATAATAATAATGATAACTCAGATTCATTATACCATTTCAAATTACATCCAGGAAGTTGAATCTACTGAAAGTTTTTATAAAACTCTAGCCGTAGTCATTCCTCAGCATGACAAAGGTTTCAGATATGCCCTTCCACCAGTACATTTTCTTAGCTCGTCAATCCATCATCATCTCTTCCTTCTTTAATCAATCTCTAAGGACCTATTCTGTTACTCTTAATGTTCATCTATTATCTGCTATTATCATCATACATTAATCTTACATGTTGTTAGAATATCCTCTACTTTAGTTTTCCCCTTTTCTGCTTATTAGTGTTAATCCCATCAATATTCTTCCCACAGTTCTTTGAGTTGTAACTACTTCAAGTTCCAAGGTTTTAGTAAGGCTCCAAGTTTCTGATATATAAGTTAATAATGGTAGGACCATCTGATTAAACATTTTTCTTTTTTTAGAGAAAGTGGCATTTTATTTCTCATTATCACGTTTTCATTATCATGCTTATCCTTCTATTAATTTGGGTCTCATATATATATATATATATATATATATATATATATATATATATATATATATATATATATATATACTCCCCAGAACATACACACATACATATATATATATATATATATATATATATATATATATATATATATATATATATAAATATATGTACATATGAATATAGGCTATATATACATAAATGCATATATAAATATTCATATAAATACATATATATAGCCAATATGTATAAGCATTTATATATATATATATATATATATATATATATATATATATATACTGCATATACAATATATATAGTCTATATATAAATATATATATATATATATATATATATATACATATATATATGAATATCTATATATGAATGTATATACAGTAATCCTGTATGTACATGTACATATATGCTGTATGTATACGTATGTATACACACATATATCAATAAATGTAAGTATATATGTATATATGTGTGTATATACACACACACACACACACACATATATATATATATATATATATATATATATATATATATATATATATATATATATATATATATATATATATGCTTGTGTGTGCATGCGTAAGTATAATCTAAATACTTTCAACACATATAAAGCTTTGAGAAGAGAGCAATTCACATTTCTCAAACTACCAAAACAGACAATCCATTAACAAACTTGTATAGCTGTTCTTAAGAGTCTAAATAAGAGAAGAGAACATTCCCCAGTCTAGAAAAAAACTGTCATTCACAGTGGCATTCCAGTCAGAGAAGTGTGTGATAGTGTTTGACAGTTTTCTGTGTAAATCAGTGGCACCCTGTAGAGTGCAAATTACTAATCATCTGGGTGACAAGCTTGTCAGTTATCTGTCACAATACTCGGTCATGTGAGAGAGAAAGAGATAGCTTTTGCTGTACGTCTTTCGTAATTATTCAAGCTGTTTTTAAATTGAATTTTCCCCAGTTTTGGCCATCGGAGATAGTGTCATCTTATTTATAGAAATAATATAATGAAGAAGAATTTGATTACTCATATTTTACTCTCTCTCTCTCTCTCTCTCTCTCTCTCTCTCTCTCTCTCTCTCTCTCTCTCTCTCTCTCTCTCTCCCAGACCATCCAAGACTGGAAGATGCAAAATACACCGGAAGATGCATTAACAACTCTCTGCTGGATATAAGAGGTGCCTCACACTAAGGGACCTGGGGGAACCCAAACATAGAATAAGGCAATAAGGTAAGGTAAGTCTCTCTCTCTCTCTCTCTCTCTCTCTCTCTCTCTCTCTCTCTCTCTCTCTCTCTCTCTCCTCCATTTGGTCTTCTATAACATTGCCCTGTTGTCATCTGATTTTCAAAAAGTAGTTATAATAGAATGAAAAGTCTTATTTTACTGATATTTTGTTCGCTCTTAATGAAATACTTTTATAAACACATCGTATTTCCCTTTCCGAGTGGGGATACATTAACGTGGTGAAAGGATTTGCGTATCAACATGATCAACAAAGCTGTACTAGTCAGGGTCACCCATGCTAAGTTGGTTTGCCGTGAGCATCAAAACAAAAGTCTCCTACCATCACCAATCCAAAGTGACCAGCTAATCCCCAGACATGACTAAGGACATATTATTATTATTATTATTATTGTTATTATTATTAGAAGGTAAGCTATAACCTTAGTTGGAAAAGCAAGGTGCTATAAGCGCAAGGGCTCCAACAGGGTAAAATAGCCCAGGGAGGAAAGGAAACAAGGAAATAAATAACAAGAAAAGTAATAAACAATCAAAGTATTCTATTTTAAGAACAGTAATAACATTATATTAGATCTTCCATATATAATCTATATTAAAGTTGAAAAAAGAGGAAGAGGAATAAGATAGAACAGCGAGCTCAATGTACCCTCAAGCAAGAGAACTCTAATCCAAGACAGTTGAAGGCCACAGTACAGAAGCTATGGCATAGAGAGGCTATGGCACTACCCAAGATTAGAGAACAATGGTTTTAATTTTAGAGTATCCTTCTCCTAGGAGAGCTGCTTCCCATAGCTAAAGAGTCTCTTTTAGGCATGCATTTGATTTATGATATTTCGTTTTATAGGACTGACTAATACTCAGCTCTTCTAGGAGGACACTCCAAAATCAAACCATTGTTCTGTAGTCTTTAATAGTGCCATATCCTCTGTACCATGGTCTTCCACTGCCTTTGGTTAGAGTTCTCTTGCTTGAGGGTACACTCGGGATCCTTATTCTATCTTATTTCTCTTCCTCTTGTTATGTTAAAGTGTTTTAGTTTATAAAGGAGATATTTATTTCAATGTTGTTACTCTTAAAAATTTTATTTGTCCTCGTTTCCTTTCCTCACTGGGCTATTTTCCCTGTTGGAGCCCCTGGGCTTATACCATTGTGCTTTTCCAACTAGAGTTTTAGCTTATAATTAATAATAATAATAATAATAATAATAATAATAATAATAATGAACTCGTATCACCATTTCTCTATCCAAGTAGTTTTAATTACAATTATGACGAACTATCTTTCTTTTACACAGACGAAGCATAATTTCAATTGTGAATCCCTTTCTATATGGCGAAAGAAATATTCATCAACTTTCAAATAGTTCAGACTATCATTAATAGTAGAATTTCTTTATCTAATAGTGGTACGTACGTTTGTTCGTCTGCGCGCGCATCCTTGAGTGAAAGAAGACCCTAAACGTATCAAGGACCTACTAATGCTATTAAAAAATGGCAATTGTTAATATATCAACGACCACAGCCGATAGACAGGCATTCTGCAGTCAGTCTTCGACAGAAAGGGTTCCGGGACAGTCGAGTCGTCATCTTCGTTTGTAGTAGGTAGGCCAGGGCACCAGCCACCCGTTGAGATACTACCGCCGGAGAGTTATGGGGTCTTTTGACTGGCCAAACAGTACTACATTGGATCTATCTCTCTGGTTACGATTCATTTTCCCTTTGCCTACACATGTCCACACTGAATAGTCTGGCTTATTCTTAACATATTCTCCTTTTTCCTCATACACCTGACAACACTGAGATTACCAAACAATTCTTCTTACTGCACTGTAATTGTTCAGTGGCCACTTTCCTCTTGGTAAGGATAGAAGAGACTCTTTAGCTATGGTCAGCAGCTCTTCTAGGAGAAGGGCACTCCAAAATCAAACCATTGTTCTCTAGTCTTGGGTAGTGCTATAGCTTATGTACCATGGTCTTCCACTGTCTTGGGTTAGAGTTCTCTTATTTCTCTTCCTCCAGTTTTGTTTTTATAGTTTATATAGGAGATATTTATTTTATTGCTACTCTTCTTAAATTATTCTATTTTCCTTGTTTCCTTTCCTCACTGGGCTATTTTCCCTGTTGGAGCCTCTGGGCTTATAGCATCCTGCTTTTCCAACTAGGGTTGTAGCTTAGCTAGTAATAATAATAATAATAATAATAATAATAATAAGAGATCAGCGCCTGGTAGGAGAGGGTAGTTGCATATCTCGCTCGCTGCTTTGCTAATTTGGTGCTATTCTTTTAATATTCGTGATTGTTAATTCTCTCTCTCTCTCTCTCTCTCTCTCTCTCTCTCTCTCTCTCTCTCTCTCTCTCTCTCTCTCTCTCTCTCTCTCTCTCTCAAAATATGTATTTGTATATATATCGTCATCGTTATTGTCAGGTGTGTGTATTCCACTGATGTATAAAAAGCATAAATACACACACACGTGTATATATACATATGTATATATGTGTATGTATATATACATATATATGCATATATATAAATAAATATATATATGTATATATATATATATATATATATATATATATATATATATATATATATATACATATATATATATATATACATATATATGTACATGCACACAGACACATACACACACACACACACACACACACACATATATATATATATTCTGTGAGCGATCAGACAAAACTCTCCCACCATCACCAATCAAAGTTGGCCAGCGTGGTGATGAAAACTGGCCAAACCCAAGACATGAATTGCCATGTCTGAGGCCTTTGTCCTGCACTGGACTAGAAACGGCTGTATTTGTTGTGTATATATATATATATATATATATATATATATATATATGCATTATTATTATTATTATTATTATTATTATTATTATACAGGGGAGAATTCGCTCCAGTTGTCCGGGGATGAATATTGGATATTGGTTGAATGGGAAACTGAAGTATTTGGATGGGTAGATGAATGGATGGATGAAATGGAAGAAGATTCAGATAAGACTGAAAGGTGAGAAGATTGTATAGATACTAGAGAGAAGATTTGAATAAGATTAGTGATATATATGAAGGTTTAAATGAGATAAGTGACATATAAGATTTAAATGAGATAAGTGACATATGAGACGATTTAAATGAGAGAAGTGACATAAGAAGATTTAAATGAGATAAGTGACATATGAGACGATTTAAATAAGATAAGTGACATAAGAAGATTTAAATAAGATAAGGGACATATGAGACGATTTAAATGAGATAAGTGACATAAGAAGGTTTAAATAAGATAAGTGATATAAGATTTAAATAAGATAAGTGACATACGATTCTAATAAGATAAGTGACATACGATTCTAATAAGATAAGTGACATATAAGACGATTAAAATAAGGTGGGTGACATAAGGTTTAAATAAGATAAGTGACATATGAAACGATTTAAACAGGATAAGTGACATATAAGACGATTTAAATGAGATAACTGACATATAGGATTTAAATAAGATAAGTGACATACAAGACGATTTAAATAAGGTGGGTGACATAAGGTTTAAATAAGATAAGTGACATATGATACAATTTAAACAGGATAAGTGACATAAGAAGGTTTAAATAAGATAACTGACATATAGGATTTAAATTAGATAAGTGACATATATGAAGATTTAAATTAAGTAAGTGACATATGAGACGATTTAAATAAGATAAGTGACATAAGAAGATTTAAATAAGATAAGTGACATATGAGACGATTCACATAAGATAAGTTACATACAAGACAATTTAAATAAGATAAGTGACATATAAGACGATTTAAATGAGATAAGTGACATAAGAAGATTTAAATAAGATAAGTGACATATGAGACGATTTAAACAGGATAAGTGACATATAAGACGATTTAAATGAGATAAGTGACATAAGAGGGTTTAAATAAGATAACTGACATATAGGATTTAAATTAGATAAGTGACATATATGAAGATTTAAATTAAGTAAGTGACATATATGAAGATTTAAATTAGATAAGTGACATATATGAAGAATTAAATAAGATAAGTGACATGTGAGACGATTTAAATGAGATAAGTTACATATAAAAAGGTTTGAATAAGATAAGTGACATATGAGAAGATTTAAATGAGATAAGTGACATAAGAAGGTTTAAATAAGATAAGTTACATACAAGACGATCTAAATAAGATAAGTGACATAAGAAGATTTAAATATGATAAGTGACATATGAGACGATTTAAACAGGATAAGTGACATATAAGACGATTAAAATAAGGTGGGTGACATAAGGTTTAAATAAGATAAGCGACATATGAGACGATTTAAACAGGATAAGTGACATATAAGACGATTTAAATGAGATAAGTTACATAAGAGGGTTTAAATAAGATAACTGACATATAGGATTTAAATTAGATAAGTGACATATATGAAGATTTAAATAAGATAAGTTACATACAAGACGATTTAAATGAGGTGGTTGACATAAGAAGGTTTAAATAAGATTAGTGACATATAAGAAGATTTAAATAAGATAAATGACATATGAGATGATTTAAATAAGATAAGTTACATACAAGATGATTTAAATAAGGTGGGTGACATAAGAAGGTTTAAGTAAGATAAGTGACATATAAGATTTAAATGAGATAAGTGTCATATATGAAGATTTAAATGAGATAAGTAACATACGAAGGTTTAAATAAGATAACTGACATATAAGATTTAAATTAGATAAGTGACATATATGAAGATTTAAATAAGATAAGTGACATAAGAAGGTTTAAATATGATAACTGACACATAGGATTTAAATGAGATAAGTGACATATATGAAGATTTAAATTAGACAAGTGACATCAGAAGATTGCCATAATCAGCAAAGCTGTAATAGTCACTACCACCCATGCTAGGTTGGTTTGCTGTGAGCGATCAGACAAGTCTCCCACCATCACCAATCTCTAATGGCCAACGTGGTGATGACAAGTGGCCAAAGCCCAGATATGAATGAAGACATGTCTGAGGCCTTTGTCCTGTTGTTGTTTTTATATATGTGAATACGTATTTGTGTGAGTGTGTTTTTGTGTATGTGTTCGAATACTTTAATACTTTCAGGTAATTCAGGAAGTAAATTTCATTTTCAGCAATTGCTTCGCTCTCTTGTCTGTTCCAAAGCAGGGAGAAGCGCCTACCGAGATAGCGAAAATGATGCATTGATTTATTCATCAGGCGAAAGGTGAGTTTCTTGGAACAGTTACTATTATGAAGTTGCAAAAACTTGCATTTTCAACCTGTTAAGTTGCAGATCTTGTCAGAAAAAAAATGTTTATTAAGAGAAAAACGTTGCCAAAATCGTCTACAACTATTGATAGCTCTGATTATTCCTTGTTGAATTAAAAAGACAGTAGAAAAAAAATCCTACTTTTCAAACTCTGGTTGTAGCTTAGCTAATAATAATAATAATAATAATAATAATAATAATAATAATAATAATAAAAATAATAATAATAATAATAATAATAATAATAACAACAATAATAATAATAATAATAATAATAATAATAAAAAAAAATAATAATAATAGCTGGTCCAGATACATGGCATTGATTAACTTTATTGTATAATAAGCTTACTGCGCAAAGTACAGTAACGTAAAAATATATTAGAAAGTATTTCAAAATTTCCTAAAATAACGATTAATTATTCACAGGAATTCTGTATGGAGACGTATGGAGAAACGTAAGGCTTGATTATATGGGTTTTTGCAGAAAAGTTTAAATCAACATTCATCAGAATTTCGTGGGTAAAAACAAAATCTTCCAGATGATGAAATTACATCAATCCATGGCTAATTTACTTTGAATAGGATTGCGTTATAAATGCAAGCTTAGAATATTATGAACAAGTGCACTTGTAATTTGTGGTTTTAATAATTAGCCTTCCTTCATTGAAACACTCGTTGAGCACGAGAACTATACAAAATAGAAGAAAAGGGGATAAAGGTAGTGCCAGAGCCTTTGCACCATGGTCTTCCACTGTCTTGGGTTAGAGATCTCTTCCTTGAGGGTACAATCTGGCACACTATTCTATTTTGTTTCTCTTCCTCTTGTTATTTTAAAGATTTTACCCTCTTGCTATCTTGAAGTTTTCATAGTTTATATATGAAAGATTTATTTTAATGTTATTATTGTTTTTAAATTTCTTTTAGTTTTTTATTTCCTTTCCTCACTAGGCTATCTTCCCTGTTGGAGCTCTTGGGCTTATAGCATCTTGCTTTTCACACTCTGGTTGTAGCTTAGCAAGTAATCATAATTATAATAATGATGATAATAATAATAATAATAATAATAATAATAATAATAATAATAATAATAATAAAATATGAATATCAAAGACTGCACCGAAGATCATTTGCTAAAGACGAAAGAAAAACTAGTGACGATGTCAAAAACTAACCAGACAAGAAGCAAAAGGCTGCTGGCACCAACTGTCATCTTGGCAGAACGAATTGTGACATTGTGGGGTTCTGAGAAACCCACAGACACGATACCTGATGGAAAAGTTCTTGGTGATATCGATTTGCCTGGAAACTCTGATTTGATAATGCGAGAAACTATAATAAAGCCTTCAATAATACACACCATGAATGGAAAGCTGAGTTCTGCACCTCCCATATATAAGCATAAGGGCATGTGATATAAATGTGTATTTGTTTGTGTTTCACTAATAGAGTACATACATGGTTGAGTTTGTCGACCAAACACAAAATGAACAAGTTACCAAATTGTTTATCATTATTATTAGTATTATCATTATCATCATTATTATTACACGCTAGGCTATAACTCTAGTTGGAAAAGCAAGAGGGTATAAGCCCAAGGCCTCCAACTGGGAAATATATCCCAGTGTGGAAAGGAAACAAGGAAATAATTAAACTGCAAGAAAAGAATAAACAATGAAAATAAAATATTTCAAGAACAGTAACGACATTAAATTATATACTTCACTTATAAACTATAAAACTTCAAAAAAACAGAGGTAAGGGACAGTGACACTTCCCTATCAAGCAGGACTATGCCCTAGAGACTGACCATATTATATATGATCAGTGCACAAGCCCCCTCTCCATCCAACCTAGGACCAAGGAGGACCAGATAGTGGATGCTGAACACTCAACAGATAGAACTATAGGTTCCCCTGAACCCCCATCATTAGCTCACAAGGATGGTGAGGTTGTAGCGACCAATGAAACTAAAGAGTTTGAGGGGGACTCGAACCCTAGTCTGGCGATTACCAGTCAGGGACGTTACCACATCGGCCACCAAGAATAGAGTAGCCACAGTGCAGAAGTTAACTCTTGGAACGAAGAAGAAAAGGACATTGGTTCGTTGTAACACCAAGTGCAAGATTCCGTTTTTTTTTTTTTTTTTTTTTTTTTTTTTGAATGTGCAGATGACGTACTCGAGTTCATGTAATAAAACATATTACAAAATCAAAGTTACGTAACGAATAAAAAAATCTGAGCTTATATAGCCTACATATATTGATCATTTGTTCATCATTTAAAATAACAACTTCTTTGTAATCTGAGACTTCTGTGCTTGCAACAACATTATATTGTTTCTGAAGGCTTGAGAGAGAGAGAGAGAGAGAGAGAGAGAGAGAGAGAGAGAGAGAGAGAGAGAGAGAGAGAGAGAGAGACCTTTCCCGTATCACACATCTTAGCAGAGTTTACCACTGCTGTCATTTCTTGAAAAAAAGGCTACTTGATATGATTTTCGTTTAAGAATCTTAGATTCCTATCAAAAGTTCAAACTTGCAGCGAATGTTTTATGTTGAACAGGCTGACATAAATCTCCCTTTATAGTTTATATAAGAAAGGCCTATTTCAAAATACAAATAAGAAACACCATTCCAATGTTATTGTTCTTAATATATACATAATAATGATTCTTTACTTCTCATGTATTTTGTAATGCATAGAACAGTCGGAGATGGTGGAGACGGATTAGACTGGATTGGCAATAGAAAATTAACTGACCTAGAGTATGTTGATGACACTGTCCTTATCAGCAGAACACTACAGTATTTGCAATACTTGTTCATTAGAATGCATGAAATATCACACGAGACTGGGTTCACGATCAATAGAAGAAAGACAGATGATGAGAACGCAATATGCAATGGAAGATAAAATATCATTGGAAGGATAAGTGATTAATGAAGTAGAATCATTCACGTATGGTTTGCTGTGAGTGATCAGACTAAAGTTTCCCACCATCACCAATCCACAGCAACCAGCATGTGATGAAACTGGCCAAACCCCAGACATGTCTAAGGCCGTGATTAGTTCAACTTTGCAGTTCATGACGATACACAAACCATTATTACACTAAATAATGGATAAAAAAAGATTGTTCTTTTTTTATAAATCGTATGCCTTATATTATAATTATTATTGTTACTTGCTAAGCTACAATCCTAGTTGGAAAAGCAGAATGCTATAAGTCCAGGGGCTACAACAGGGAAAATAGCTTAGTGAGGAAATGAAAAAAAAAGGAAAATAAAGTATTTCAAGAAGAGTAACAACATTAAAATAAATATCTCCTATATAAATTAAATTTTTTTTAAAATACAAGAGGAAGAGAAATAAGATAAAAGAGTGTGCTCGAGTGTACCTTCAAGCAAGAGAACTCTAACCCAAGACAGTGGAAGACCATGGTACAGAAGTTATGGCACTACCCAAGACTAGAGAACACTGGTTTGATTTTGGGAAGAGACCGAGATACTGTACATCTCGCTTTACATAAAGATTAAAAGATGCTAACTGATAGAACACACCCTTGCATATATCGTACAGGAGAGAGAGAGAGAGAGAGAGAGAGAGAGAGAGAGAGAGAGAGAGAGAGAGAGAGAGAGAGAGAGAGAAAGGAAATGGGGCTAAAATATGAGAGATGAAAATTTTTTTTTTCAGAATTATCCAAAACAATCAACAAACTAAAACCCAGTTTTACACAAAACAAGAATATTCTCAACTTTAGACCCTTCAATAATTCACTAAGAACCTACCATGCCTACAATTAATAAAAAGGAACTATAACATATCTATCACACACACAAACACATAAACGCACACTCATACTTCACAGACTGACTGATTTCAATATACATTACCTGTTATGAACACATAACCAACTTAGCAAAAAACAAACACTCCAAGAAATATTATCAAAAATATAAAAAATTGTATTCAATAATACATATAAACGAGAGAGAGAGAGAGAGAGAGAGAGAGAGAGAGAGAGAGAGAGAGAGAGAGAGAGAGAGAGAGAGAGAGAGAGAAGTGATCAGATTCATGTACTCACCTAGCTAACACAGGTAGAGGACATCACCAATCTGGACTCCCACCTGCGAAGGAGCAAAAGAAATACAAATTAATTAAAGGACATTTCAAATAAAAAGAATGTCAAGAAAATTTCATCAAAATTCATTTCTACTAAATCAAGACATCATTATTATCAGGGTTGAATAAATGATTGTCGGCTAATAAATACATATTGATAGATTAGTGCCCTGGCTCGCCCTATATATAAGCTAAATATGCCCTTTTTGGGGATAATACGGAGTACTGTGGGCATTGTGGAAAGGTGATCTGTTAGGCACTTAATAGAAAGGCGAGGTGAATGCAAGTGAAGTTTATTTAACAGATAAAGAGCTTGTATGCAAACAGTTGAGAGCAACAATGTCACAAAAATGCTTACAATCTGAAATAATGCAATGGTAAGCTTAAACAAGATCTACATATACATTCATAGACTTTAAGCCTAAACAGGTTATTCTATTATCAGAGCGGGAGAGAACGAGAGATAAAAATCAATAGTATTACAGTGTACAGTATAAGTATGTATGAAACATGAGCGGTACAGTATTTTTCTTGAGTTATTGCAATATCAATTTGGAATTCAGTTGCACCCAAATTTTAGAGTTATGTTTTAACTCCTTGCTAAATTTCTAAATAATTTCCCCCAGCTGCACCTTGGATCCGAATGGCCTCCCTGGATAAATGACCCAAATTCCATTAAAAGCTCAAGATAGAGACGACCGTCGAAATCTAATTGTGGCCCTTTGCGGCAATCGGTGTAGGGGATATATATATATATATATATATATATATATATATATATATATATATATATATATATATATATATATATACATACATACACACACACATATATATATATATATATATATATATATATATATATACTATTAATGATAAACTGTATGGTCACAATACCAGCGTGCATACAACCCTGTCTCTTGCGTGTCAAGTTGTCAAACGCAGCAGGACACGTGAGCAGAGAAAAGACGTCAACAAACATCCAACTGATGAAATGCAGACGACAATTTTCTTTAAAATTGACCTATATTTCGTTGAAACACCTTTTACATAGATAGGTATAAAGGCACTGAAGTTGTTTAAGAATCAAGATACACAAACTGGTGTTAATTTACTTTAAAAATACTATTAATTATGATCATTGACAAAATGGCAACTTCGCATTCTGTGACGTAACCAGCTGCCTGAATAGACCGCCAGCTACAGCAGGCTGCAGCCTGCTCTAGCTGGCTTGCCTACAGCCTACCTACAGGCCTACCAAGGAAGGATGGCAGGCCAGCCTTCCTTCCTCACACAAGTCTCCCGAGGAGATTAAACGCAAAAGACAGAGAGAGAGAGAGAGAGAGAGAGAGAGAGAGAGATTTGACCATGTAGAGAATATTTCTGACTAAAATAACATACTTTCCATTAATCATTATGAAAAAAAATAAATGCAAATGGTATGAGAGAGAGAGAGAGAGAGAGAGAGAGAGAGAGAGAGAGAGAGAGACTTGAGCAGTGCCTGCCAACAGGAGCACTGTAGGTTGTAGTTCAGCTAATAATAATAATAATAATAATAATAATAATAATAAACTTTAAAAATCTATAACCAACCACAGAAGTTGTCTGCTAAAGTGTCCAGCATGAAACACCATCAGTTTAAAGGTTTAAGGGCCGCTCATGAATGGCAAAGGCAAGGAAGAGTGACACTGCCCTATCAAGCAGGCAGGACAATGCCCTAGAGACCGACCATATATACATATGAACAGCACCCAAACCCCCTCTCCACCCAAGCTAGGACCAAGGAGGGCCTAGCAATGGCTGCTGATGACTTAGCAGATAGACCTACAGGCTCCCCCGAACCCCCAATCCTTAGATCACAAGGGAGATGAAGTTGCAGTGACCAAAGGAACTAACGAGTTTGTGTGGGACTCGAATCCCAACTCTGTCAATCAACAGGCAAGGACGCTACCACCAGGCCACCACAACCCTTACATTATCATTCATAAGAAGAACTTGTTCTAAAATCTAATTTCAATTCTATTTGCGAAAACAAAAATGATCAAGGCTTATTTTTATCGTATTTCATAAAACCTTCGTCCAAAAAAACAAGACAAAATTCCTATCTCTTGGGGCAATGCCACATCAGATGGCGACAATAACATTTAACACGTAGAAACACAAGTAAAGATGGTTGAGAAAGTAATCCCTAATCTATCAGAAGATTATAACCAAGAGAATTACCCACATTTCTCACCAGACTCTTAGATGCTGTAACAATATAGTAATCTTCAATACTTTCTTGGTCCGTTGGGTTCTAAAAGCCAGTTGGAAACGACAGAGGGTTAACATATTAAGAACATTGATTTATCGGTCTGATACTAATAAACAATATTCAGTAGACATATCGGAAACCTTCAATTAGGAATAATCAAACATGCCCACAGCAAGTAATTAGAGACATGATGTCTGCGCTTATAATAATAATAATAATAATAATAATAATAATAATAGAATGTCTCCCTAAGCATATTATTATTATTATCATTATTATTATTATTATTATTATCATTACTTGCTAAGCTACAACCCAGTTGGAAAAGCAGAATGATATGAGGCCAGGGGCCCCAACTGGGAAAATAGCCCAGTGAGGAGAGGAAAGAAGGAAAAATAAGATATTTTAAGAAGAGTAAGAACATTAAAATGAATATTTCCTATATAAACTAAAAAACTTTAACAACACAAGAGGAAGAGAAATCAGATAGAGTAGTGTGCCTGAGTGTACCCTCAAGCAAGAGAACTCTAACCCAAGATAGTGGAAGACCATGGTACAGAGGCTACGGCACTACCCAAGACTAGAGAACAATGGTTTGATTTGGAAGTGTCCTTCTACTAGAAGAGCTGCTTACCATAGCTAAAGAGTCTCTTCTACCCTTACCAAAAGGAAAGTAGCCACTGAACAAATACAGTGCAGTAGTTAACCCCTTGAGCAGAAGAATTGTTTAGTAATCTCAGTGTTGTCAGGTGTATGAGGACAAAGGAGAATCTGTGAAGAACAGGCCAGACTATTCGGTGTACATGTAGGCAAAGAGAAAGAACTGCAACCAGAGAGAAGGATCCAATGTAGTACTGTCTGGTCAGTCAAAGGACCCCATAACTATCTGGCAGTAGTGTTTCAATAGGCGGCTGGTGCCCTGGCCAACCTGCTACCTGCATAGTGAAATTAATGCAGGGAAAGTTGAATTAAAGAGGATTAAAATAACACTTTGGTCCATGTGTAAAAGTCTGTACTCATCAGCTGTTCCATTTAAGTCATTCGATGAAATAAACAACCACATTCAATTAGGTTGATGTTAATCCCATATATCAAATCTGAGTATATATATATATATAAATATATATATATATATATATATATATATATATATATATATATATATATATATATATATATATATACATATATATACAGTATATATATATACCCTGTCCCCCTATTCCAAATATCACGCTTATTACAAATGCCAAAGTCATATCTTACCCAGTCCAAGACACCACATGTTCGATCTCCTAATTCTATCCCTGACATAACTTTAACCATTATTTCAAAGGGTCTTCTACAAATAAAAGCAGCCACTTATCAGCAGAAAGAGAGAGAGAGAGAGAGAGAGAGAGAGAGAGAGAGAGATAATTATAATTAGAGTTTTTATTACAGTTTGGGAAATGAAATAGCAGCCGCCCGTTGAGATACTACCGCTAGAAAGTTAGGGGGTCCTTTGACTGGCCAGACAGTACCCTATTGGATCCTTCTCTCTGGTTACGGTTCTTTCCCTTTGCCTACACAGACATCGAATAGTCTGGCCTATTCTTTACAGATTCTTCTCTGTCCTCATACACCTGACAACACTGAGATTACTAAACAATTCTTCTTCACCCCAGGGGTTAACTACGGCAATGTAATTGTTCAGTGGCTACTTTCCTCTTGGTAAGGGTAGAAGAGACTCTTTAGCTATGGTAAGCAGCTCTTCTAGGAGAAGGACACTCCAAAATCAAACCATTGTTCTCTAGTCTTGGGTAGTGCTATAGCCTCTGTACCATGGCCTTCCACTGTCTTGGGTTAGAGTTCTCTTGCTTGAGGGTACACTCAGGCACACTGTTGTATCTAGTTTCTCTTTCTCTTGTTTTGTTGAAGTTTTTATTGTTTATATAGGAAATATTTATTTAAATGTTGTTAATATTCTTAAAATATTCTATTTTTCCATGTTTCCTTTCCTCACTGAGCTATTTTCCCTGTTGGGGCCCCTGGGCTTATAGCATCCTGCTTTTCCAACTAGGGTTGTAGCTTAGCATTTAATAATAATAATAATAATAATAATAATAGAAATAGCAATTTCCCGACTTTGAGAAACTCAAAAACAAATTATATGCAAGTCTGGGAAGGCAAAGAATTACACAAGAAATATGAGCGAATGCAGAAAATCAATTAAAAACTAATATCATTTGAGTAAATTAAGATTATTATTTTTTAAAAAATCAACAACATATCCTTCTACTACAGGTGTCATCTAATCCCGGGTCTGCCTCTCAAAGTAAGTCCTCGTGAAGATCAATTAAGCAAATAGATTCCCTTCCTCTGAGGCTCGAAATGGTACATGGGAGTCAGGCCTTGTCTTTTGGACCGTAAACTTCAACAGATATTTACATTACATCATTGCCTCCCCCACCCCCACCCCTTTTTGCCCAACCTTCGTGTTCCTGAGAAAACTATCACCATACTGAGAACACCATATTAATATATGCACCATCGATGGGATCACCATAGTTTATGGTGCAGTTGGAGCCTTCTCTGCTAGTGTGTCAGTATCATACCCCTCCCTGTGATCCCCCAACGATCCCACCCACCAGGGCCTCCAACAAGTGTCTCACGGCCTATACAGCAGCTGAGGAACCCGTTACTCTCTCTACTTGTTTGTCTTTCTCTTTATAATTCCTTCATTCTTCTGATTAATAGATCTTTTGAACATTTATATAAGTGCTTCCCTATTTCCCTTTCCTTACTTTCTCCGGATAAAGATAAACTGGCACAGTGTAAAATCCGGACGTCGGACGTCGGATGCCGTCCGGGAGAATAGAAAATCGCTTGTATCACCGGGAAAGACGCGAAAATACACCTCTTTTTTTTTTCTGTGACTGGTAATGTTCACTGATACTTTCTGTATTTTCTGAATAAATGTTCGAAAAATATTGGTTTATTTTCATGTTATTGAGAATAATCTCAATCGGACGACAACATTACACTATTTAACTGCCCGGTATTTTACCCTGTTAGGATAAAAGCCGGATGTCACCAATCAGCAGTCACAGATAAGAATTTACCCGGCTGTAAAGTAACATAAGGAGAAAGGGCCTACCACTCCCTTTACCCTGCATTTAGTTGCCAATAGGTTTAGTATGATCCACTAACCAATTAAAATTAATGTAAAGGTAAATGTAAAAAGTTTTATCACAGACACAAAAAATTTCTAGAAATTTACAACAATGATATCCTAATTGCACTTGTCTCGACCTAACAAACAACATGTTATAATAGTTTATTTTAAAAGTTACATGAGACTACAAGTAGAAATATAACAAAAGCCGTTTTACATATAGTGTAATGTTGACGTCCGATTGAGATTATTCTCAATAACATGAAAATAAACCAATATTTTTTGAACATTTATTCAGAAAATAACAGAAAGTATCAGTGAACATTACCAGTCACGAAAAAGATGCGTATTTTCGCGTCTTTCCCGGTGATACAAGCGATTTTCTATTCTCCTGGATGGCATCCGACGTCCGACGTCCGGATTTTACACTGTGCCAGATAAACTTAACAACATTTCAATCTCAATCTTAACCTTTAGCCTCACTAGGAAGTCTTTACCTTTCGAAGCAGTGTATGCATATAAGCACATGAAACGTACATGTGTGTATGATCGAATGATTTGCTTTCATATACGCGTAGGAGTTACACAATAGTTGAATCGAGTCAAACAGAATTGGTATTGATTCCCAGGTTACAACGAAATGTTGTTTTTTTTTTATTAAACAATAAATACTCGTGCTACCCGATATGAAATAAGATTATACTGATTGTAGAGCATATTAATGCCATATGAATAGTTAAATAGTTGGATAGTTTCCTATCTTCTGGTTTCATGACAACGAGAAGAGACTGATTGCCAAAGAATACAGTTACATGATTGCTTCTGGTATAAGTAGGGGACATGCTTCCTGTGTCCCCCTACCAGCGTCAACGAGAGAGAGAGAGAGAGAGAGAGAGAGAGAGAGAGAGAGAGAGTTCCGATTGCAAGAAGTGAAGGATTTGTTCATCGCCATGATCAGCAAAGCTTTAATAACTTGTCAGGGCCACCCATACTAGGTTGGTTTGCTTTGAGCGATTAGACTAGTCTCCCACCTGCAATGACCAGCGTGGTTATGAAAATGGCGAAACCCCAATAATGACCAAGGCATGTCTGAGGCCTTTGTCCTGCCGTGTTGAGCCCTTGGTTAGCATCCTGTTTTTCCAACTAGGGTTGTAGCTTAACAAGTAATAATAATAAAAATAATAATAATAATAACAATAATAATAATGCTAATAATAACACGCTGTTAACTGTAATGTTGCTACATTTAACATCATATTTAAGAAGGCTACATGATAGCTGTGTCTTTACAATTGTAGATATTACCATGGAATTTGACAGGAACACAGGAACTGTTTCCTATCAATCCCTGAAATTTTCATCTGGATATGAGAATTATTCTAGGAACGATTTACTCCACCGCCAAAAATAACCATTCAACTCATACTGAAATAAACGTTTGCTGTGGCTTTTCTATGGCAGATATCAACATAAAAATTGGTAAGAATATAGTTTATATAACACTCATCAAACCCTGAGAAAATCGTTTGGATATCTGTAAAAATCTAGGAGTAGTGTGCTCCTCCTCACTGAATTTTTTAGTTAAAAGTCGTCACTTACGTACAAAAGTGACAGCCAGGGCATGCCTATAAAAGGTATTAACAATGAAATTAGCTAAAACAAAGCTTATATATTCTTGAATAATTTCTTAAAATCTCATTTGAATATATTCATTTGTATAGGAGTTATTGACTCTACCGCTGAAAATATCAGCTGTTCCTCCACCCCCAGCCCCTACCACCTCGCTCCGAAATCTGTGGTTAGGGAATGATTGGGCTGCGGGTTGGGTGAGATATCTTCAAAAAAGATTGGCATTTCATATAAGGTCATACTTCGCTCGCAACAACAAAAATAATATTAATAATAATAATAATAATAATAATAATAATTAAAGCAAGTCATATCATATTGAATCAAGACATACTACCTACGAAATGGTTGTCACAACCTCTGACACAATGTAGAACTATATGAACGAAAAGTTGGTGTTGCTTTTATTAAGTTTAGCTCCCTGCTTCTATTGAATATTACAATGCTATTACATTGAGACTGTAAACACATCGAAGAATGCATCACTCAACTTTTTATTAACCTACAAAACATATTTTAAAATTCCTATTTTCGCTCATGTTTACACCTATGACGTCATCACACCGCCTATGCTACGTGTCAATCCAGCCGTCAGAAATAACAATAAGAAATATCAAAAGACGATTAATTAAAGAAAATATTATGAATTAAGTATTTTAATTCACTTGTCTTTTAATTGTATTATCATCTGTTCAAAAAGGTCGTTTATTCATTATTTTTCAAAAATAATTATTACGTATTTTGTTTCTAAATATGGTATTCATATCGTCTAGGATTGGCGAGTCCATTATTGGTATAGGGTGGAATTATGGTCAGGATAACTTTAAAAGTCATGAATTTTATCATATATATCATAATATGTTGATACAATAAAACCGAGAGAGAAATAAAACATAATGGCAAGTAGTGAAGTTTGTTTACAAAGTGATCTCACGAGAAAAGGACATAAAAGACTATTGTCTAAGACCCTTCCTCCCCTTCAGTTAGAAATCAATTGGTATAGATTCCTCCCTTTTCAGTAATACCAGAACTTTGTTCCTGAATATACTTTAAACCTTTGAATAAGGTTCAAAATAATTCAGAATTTGTTTCTATTATTTGAAGAATTTCAATTTAATATTAGAATGCTGATGCATATTTACCTATAAAATTTCTTTATTGTTTTTTGAGAGAAATATACCATAGTTTTTTCATTGAGTGACTTCTTATGTCCATCTAATCCATATATTCTTTCACACACGAGAAATTGCTCTTATATAGTTTTTGAGGAAATGCCAACAATAGATTTTCATAATCATAAACATATCATTAGATTGTGAAATATATGTTGCATTGAATGGCCAATTTCAAAAGGAAAATATTACGTTCTAGATAGGAGATTTCTTACACATCAAGATTGCCAACCTTAAAATGTTAAGAAAAACGAAATGGTAACATAAAAATCATAACTGAAGTATAATGTAAATTTATTAATGCTTATAACTACGATAACTTACAGCATAATTCCAGACACTAAAAATATTTTTGGCTATTCTGGTTCGTTTCCTTACGAATTTTACCCTTTTCGAATTGATATTCCAAACTTATTGGACAGCTAAATCATATGGAATCTAGGAAAAAGTAGATAAATAAAATACGGCATTGAGAGTAGGGCCAAAATTAATATCCTAATGATAATAATCCTTTTTGATTTAGTGTTGTCTGCTCGTTGTTCCTTTAGAATTTAGATTAAAGGATATGTGAAGAATTGTGTCTTGATTACTGCCTTTATCACTGTGCTGTCTTCATATGTACAAATAGAAAGTACCAATATTTAACTGATCTGACTATTTTGTTTTTAAGTATTCTGTTGCTATATAAGTTAAAAGCTAAAAGAATCTAATGTTCACATCCTTGTCAACTGGGTGATAAGGGTTGCAAACCTTTCGACTTAGAAAGAAAAGGAATTATACTAAATATTTTATTCATGACCTGTTTAACAGGAGGATGAACTTATATTCAAAAAATATATATTTTCCGCTTTATATATCATCCAAGTGAGTTTCCACTTTTTGTAAATTAAAAATTCTACCTAATTAATTCGTTGGCAATTCTGGACCCCCTCATGAGGTGCTAAATAAATTTTGCCAAAACTGTATACGAGCATTTCTTTTTAAGATTATCTTATAAACGTCAAGATACTTCTTATCTAGACATTTTTATTGAATAAAATAATTTAACTTCATATCTTATTTATGCATTATATGTAATGAATATTTTATATGTATTTTTAGATTAAAAATACGATAATTTTTAAGTTGATTTAGTGAACTCAGCCATGTTCCTAAGGTCCCAATAGATGGCCTCAGTGAGGTCATTTTGGAAGTAAAATTTTGGAAAGAAAATCCGTCTTTAAGGAAGGATTTGGGAGTTACCTTCCGATGTCATTAGCCAATAGGAACTCTCCTTTCGGGCAACGGTAAGGAAATTAGCCAATAGGAACGCTCCTTTCGGGCAAGGGCAAAGAAACATAGTCCTTAGCCAATAGGAACGCTCCATTCGGACAAACTGTTAGGAAATTGTGGTTTGCTCTTTCAACTAGGTAAAAGAGACAAATGCCAGTTCATAAACCATTGGAAAATTTCATTTTGGTTACTTTCTTTCGAATGAATATATAGAATAAAACCTTTAATAATATTATATATATTATATTTCATTTATTGCACATATGGATTATAAATCAAGCCCATATCATACTTATATGATACCTATATTTATACGGTACTCTGAATCAAAATCTCATCCACTGGCTTAAAAATGCATTTTCAATATTGATTTAAAGTTTTGTTAGCAATTTTGTAAGCAAAAGCAAATCAAAGTTATTTAAATTTTGTCCTACGAATATATCATGCACTTTCGATAGTGAATATCGTGATAAAACTCCTGTTTCCTTTAATAGTTAATAAAATGAACAATTTTAATAATTTCCCTGATCGAATTAATCTTGGGTTGTTTATATTTAAAAATAGAAATCTTGTAGTTATTTTTGACAGATTATTTTTCAGACATTAGGAAAAATAGGATTAAATATTGAAATATATCCTTTGCAATTTGCACACACACACAGAGAGAGAGAGAGAGAGTTCATGTATATATCAATAAAAATGAGTTCATTGTTAACCTTTGCGTCCCTGCATCTCTACTCTTGGGTAGTGCCATAGCCTCTGTACCATGGTCTTCCACTGTCTTGGGTTAGAGTTCTCTTGCTTGAGGGTACACTCAGGCACACTTCTATCTAGTTTCTCTTCCTCTTGTTTTATTGAAGTTTTTTATTGTTTATATAATAAATATTTATTTTAATGTTACTATTCTTAAAATATTTTATTTTTCCTTATTTCCTTTCCTCCTTGGGCTATTTTCCCTGTTGGGGCCCCTGGGCTTATAGCATCCTGCTTTTCCAACTAGGGTTGTAGCTTAGCATTTAATAATATATATATATATATATATATATATATATATATATATATATATATATATATATATATATATATATATATATATATATATGGTATCTGAGTGAGGATACCTTAATGTGGTTTATTTGCTGTAAGCAAACAGACTAAAGTTTCCCACCATCATCCATTCGCAGTGGCATGGTGATGAAAATGGCCAAATCCCAGACATGAATAAGGCCATTTTTGAGTCCTTTGTCCTGCAGGGGACTAAAAATGGCTGCATGTCGCTGTTGTGTGTGTGTATATATATATATATATATATATATATATATAGTTATATATACATGTATATATAATATATGTATATAGTTTTATATATATATATATATATATATATATATATATATATATATATATATGTATATATATGTATATATATATATATATATATATATATATATATATATATGTATATATATATATATATATATGTATATATATATATATATATATATATATATATATATATATATATATATATATATATACAGTATATATATTCGATTTCAAAGATCCATTGAATGAGTTGAAAGCTAAGAGACACACAGACAATATTTAGAAGCCAGATGAATCAAAGAAGGCCAGTGAAGAAATAAAGAAGGCAGCATTTGTTACTGATATTAGCAAAGCTATCTTAGAACATTCAGGTTCCTGCTGCTACTGCTTTCTCTGGCGGGAATGTATCTGCTACTGCCGCCCCTAAGCTTATGCTCCTCTGCTTAAGAGTCTGGATTGGTCCCCATGGAGTACGCCACAAAGGGGTGGGGGTCAGGAGATCACTGATCGCTATCAGCATGTTGTTTTTTTTTTTCTTTCAGGTTTAGCTGGAGTGCTAAGGACCCTATGTTTTCGTCTCCTCCTCGTGGAAGCCGAAGACACTATTGTTGTCACCGTACCTATTATTGACAACGAGGTCTTTCAGATAGCCTCTCTATTAACAAAGAGGTCTTGCCTGTAGCCCCTCTACTGAAGGCGAGGACTTGCCAGTAGCCCCTCTATTGAAGGCGAGGACTTGCCAGTAGCCCCTCTATTGACGGCAAGGACTTGCCGGTAACCCCTTTATTGACGGCGAGGACTTGCCAGTAGCCCCTCTATTGACTTCGAGGACTTGGCGGTAGCCACTCTATTGACGGCGAGGACATGCCGGTAGCCCCTCTATTAACGGCGAGGACTTGCCGCAGCCCTCTATTGACGGCAAGGTCTTGCAGGTAGCCCCTCTATTGACGACGAGGTCTTGCTGGGAGCCCCTTTATTGACAACGAGGTTTAGCAGGGAGCCCCTCTATTGACAGCGAGGTCATGCAGGGAGCCCCTCTATTGACAGCGAGGTCTTGCAGAGAGCCTCTCTATTGACAGGGAGGTCTTGCATGTAGCCCCTCTATTGACAGCGAGTTCTTGCAGGGAGCCCCTCTATTGACAGCGAGGTCTTGCAGAGAGCCCCTCTATTGACAGCGAGGTCTTGCAGGTAGCCCCTCTATTGACAGCGGGGTCTTGCAGGGAGCCCCTCTATTGACAATGAGGTCTTGCAGGGAGCACCTCTATTGACAGCGAGGTCTTGCAGGGAGCCCCTCTATTGACAGCGAGGTCTTGCAGGGAGCCCCTCTATTAACAGCGAGGTCTTGCAGACAGCCCCTATATTGACAGCGAGGCCTTGCAGGGAGCCCCTCTATTGACAGCGAGATCTTGCAGAGAGTCCCTCTATTGACAGCGAGGTCTTGCAGATAGCCACTCTATTGACGGCGAGGACATGTCGGTAGCCCCTCTATTAATGGCGAGGACTTGCCGGCAGCCTTCTATTGACAGTAAGGTCTTGCAGGTAGCCCCTCTATTGACGGCGAGGTCTTGCAGGGAGCCCCTTTATTGACAACGAGGTCTAGCAGGGAGCCCCTCTATTGACAAAGAGGTCATGCAGGGAGCCCCTCTATTGACAGCGAGGTCTTGCAGAGAACCTCTCTATTGACAGCGAGGTCTTGCAGGTAGCCCCTCTATTAACAGCGAGGTCTTGCAGGGAGCCCCTCTATTGACAGTGAGGTCTTGTAGAGAGCCCCTCTATTGACAGTGAGGTCTTGCATGAAGCCCCTCTATTGACAGCGGGGTCTTGCAGGGAGCCCCTCTATTGACAACGAGGTCTTGCAGGGAGCCCCTCTATTGACAACGTTGTCCTGCAGGGATCCCCTCTATTGACAGCGAAGTCTTGCAGACAGCCCCTCTATTGACAGCGAGGTCTTGCAGGGAGCCCCTCTATTGACAGCGAGGTCTTGCAGAGAGTCCCTCTATTGACAGCGAGGTCTTGCAGGTAGCGCCTCTATTGACATTGGGGTCTTGCAGGTAGCCCCTCTATCGACAGCGGGGTCTTGCAGGGAGCCCCTCTATTGACAGCGAGGTCTTGCAGAGAGCACCTCTATTGACAGCGAGGACTTGCAGGGAGCCACTCTATTGACAGCGAGGTCTTGCAGAGAGCCCCTCTATTGACAGCGAGGTCTTGCAGGGAGCCCCGCTATTGACAGCAAGGTCTTGCAGAGAGCCCCTCTATTGACACAGAGGTCTTGAAGAGAGCCCCTCTATTGACAACGTTGTCTTGCAGGGAGCCACTCTATTGACAGCGAGGTCTTGCAGGTAGCCCCTCTATTGACAGTGGGGTCTTGTAGGGAGCCCCTCTATTGACAGCGAGGTCTTGCAGGGAGCCACTCTATTGACAGCGAGGTCTTGCAGGGAGCCACTCTATTGACAGCGAGGTCTTGCAGGGAGCCCCTCTATTGACAGCGAGGTCTTGCAGGGAGCCCCTCTATTGACAGCGAGGTCTTGCAGGGAGCCCCTCTATTAGCAGCGAGGTCTTGCAGGGAGCCCCTCTATTGACAGCGAGGTCTTGCAGGGAGCCCCTCTATTGACGGCGAGGTCTTGCAGGGAGCCCCTCTATTGACGGGGAGGTCTTGAAGGTAGCCCCTCTATTGAAGGCGAGGTCTTGCAGGGAGCCCCTCTATTGACAGCAAGGTCTTGCAGGGAGCCCCTCTATTGACAACTTTGTCTTGCAGGGAGCCCCTCTATAAAAGGCGAGGTCTTGCAGGGAGCCCCTCTATTGACAACATTGTCTTGCAGGGAGCCCCTCTATTGACAGTGAGGTCTTGCAGGGAGCCCCTCTATTGACAGCGAGGTCTTGCAGGGAGCCCCTCTATTGACAGCGAGGTCTTGCACGGAGCCCCTCTTTAGCAGCGAGGTCTTGCAGGGAGCCCCTCTATTGACAGCGAGGTCTTGCAGGGAGCCCCTCTATTGATAACGTGTTCTTGCAGGGAGCCCCTCTATTGCCAGCGAGGTCTTGCAGGGATCCCCTCTATTGACAACGTTGTCTTGCAGGGAGCCCCTCTATTGACAGCGAGGTCTTGCAGGGAACCCCTCTATTGACAGCGAAGTCTTGCAGGGAGCCCCTCTATTAGCAGCGAGGTCTTGCAGGGAGCCCCTCTATTAGCAGCGAGGTCTTGCAGGGAGCCCCTCTATTAGCAGCGAGGTCTTGCAGGGAGCCCCTCTATTGACAGCGAAGTCTTGCAGGGAGCCCCTCTATTAGCAGCGAGGTCTTGCAGGGAGCCCCTCTATTGACAGCGAAGTCTTGCAGGGAGCCCCTCTATTGACAGCAAGGTCTTGCAAGGAGTCCCTCTATTGAGAGCAAGGTCTTGCAGGGAGCCCCTCTATTGACAACATTGTCTTGCAGGGAGCCCCTCTATTGACAGCGAGGTCTTGCAGGGAGCCCCTCTATTAGCAGCGAGGTCTCGCAGGGAGCCCCTCTATTGACAGCGAAGTCTTGCAGGGAGCCCCTCTATTGACAGCGAGGTCTTGCAAGGAGCCCCTCTATTGAGAGCAAGGTCTTGCAGGGAGCCCCTCTATTGACAGAAAGGTCTTGCAGGGAGCCCCTCTATTAGCAGCGAGGTCTTGCAGGGAGCCCCTCTATTGACAGCGAAGTCTTGCAGGGAGCCCCTCTATTGACAGCGAGGTCTTGCAAGGAGCCCCTCTAATGAGAGCAAGGTCTTGCAGGGAGCCCCTCTATTGACAGAGAGGTCTTGCAGGGAGCCCCTCTATTGATAGCAAAGTCTTGCAGGGAGCCCCTCTATTAGCAGCGAGGTCTTGCAGGGAGCCCCTCTATTGACAGCGAAGTCTTGCAGGGAGCCCCTCTATTGAGAGCGAGGTCTTGCAAGGAGCCCCTCTATTGAGAGCAAGGTCTTGCAGGGAGCCCCTCTATTGACAGCGAGGTCTTGCAGGGAGCCCCTCTATTGACAGCGAGGTCTTGCAGGGAGCCCCTCTATTGACAACATTGTCTTGCAGGGAGCCCCTCTATTGACAGCGAGGTCTTGGAAGGAGCCCCTCTATTGAGAGCAAGGTCTTGCAGGGAGCCCCTCTATTGACAGAAAGGTCTTGCAGGGAGCCCCTCTATTAGCAGCGAGGTCTTGCAGGGAGCCCCTCTATTGACAGCGAAGTCTTGCAGGGAGCCCCTCTATTGACAGCGAGGTCTTGCAAGGAGCCCCTCTAATAAGAGCAAGGTCTTGCAGGGAGCCCCTCTATTGACAGAGAGGTCTTGCAGGGAGCCCCTCTATTGATAGCAAAGTCTTGCAGGGAGCCCCTCTATTAGCAGCGAGGTCTTGCAGGGAGCCCCTCTATTGACAGCGAAGTCTTGCAGGGAGCCCCTCTATTGACAGCGAGGTCTTGCAAGGAGCCCCTCTATTGAGAGCAAGGTCTTGCAGGGAGCCCCTCTATTGACAGCGAGGTCTTGCAGGGAGCCCCTCTATTGACAACGTTGTCTTGCAGGGAGCCCCTCTATTAACAGCGAGGTCATGCAGGGAGCCCCTCTATTGACAGCGAGGTCTTGCAGGGAGCCCCTCTATTGACAACATTGTCTTGCAGGGAGCCCCTCTATTGACAGTGAGGTCTTGCAGGGAGCCCCTCTATTGACAGCGAGGTCTTGCAGGGAGCCCCTCTATTGACAGCGAGGTCTTGCACAGAGCCCCTCTTTAGCAGCGAGGTCTTGCAGGGAGCCCCTCTATTGACAGCGAGGTGTTGCAGGAAGCCCCTCTATTGACAACGTTGTCTTGCAGGGAGCCCCTCTATTAACAGCGAGGTCATGCAGGGACCCCCTCTATTGACAACGTTGTCTTGCAGGGAGCCCCTCTATTGACAGCGAGGTCTTGCAGGGAGCCCCTCTATTGACAGCGCGGTCTTGCAGGGAGCCCCGCTATTAAGAGCGAGGTCTTGCAAGGAGGCCCTCTATTAGCAGCGAGGTCTTGCAGGGAGCCCCTCTATTGACAGCGAAGTCATGCAGGGAGCCCCTCTATTGACAGCGAGGTCTTACAAGGAGCCCCTCTATTGAGAGCAAGGTCTTGCAGGGAGCCCCTCTATTGACAGCGAGGTCTTGCAGGAAGCCCCTCTATTGACAACGTTGTCTTGCAGGGAGCCCCTCTATTGACAGCGAGGTCTTGCAGGGAGCCCCTCTATTGACAGCGAGGTCTTGCAGGGAGCCCCTCTATTGAGAGCAAGGTCTTGCAGGGAGCCCCTCTATTAACAGCGAGGTCATGCAGGGACCCCCTCTATTGACAACGTTGTCTTGCAGGGAGCCCCTCTATTGACAGCGAGGTCTTGCAGGGAGCCCCTCTATTGACAGCGAGGTCTTGCAGGGAGCCCCGCTATTAAGAGCGAGGTCTTGCAGGGAGGCCCTCTATTAGCAGCGAGGTCTTGCAGGGAGCCCCTCTATTAGCAGCGAGGTCTTGCAGGGAGCTAATCTAATGACAGCGAGGTCTTGCAGGGAGCCCCTCTATTGACAGCGAGGTCTTGCAGGGAGCCCCTCTATTGACAACGAGGTCTTGCAGGAAGCCCCTCTATTAACAGCGAGGTCTTGCAGGGAGCCCCTCTATTGACAACGAGGTCTTGCAGGGAGCCCCTATATTGACAGCAAGGTCTTGCAGGGAGCCCCTCTATTGACGGCAAGGGCTTGCAAGGAGCCCCTCTATTGACAGCGAGGTCTTGCAGGGAGCCCCTCTATTGACGGTGAGGTCTTGCAGGGAGCCCCTCTATTGACAACTTTGTCTTGCAGGGAGCCCCTCTATTGACAGCGAGGTCTTGCAGGGAGCCCCTCTATTAGCAGCGAGGTCTTGCAGGGAGCCCCTTTATTGACAACGAGGTCTTGCAGGGAGCCCCTCTATTGACAGCGAGGTCTTGCAGGGAGCCACTCTATTGACAACGAGGTCTTGCAGGTAGCCGCTCTATTGAAAGCGAGGTCTTGCAGGGAGCCCCTATATTGACAACGAGGTCTTGCAGGGAGCCCCTCTATTGACAGCGAGGTCTTGCAGGGAGCCCCTCTATTGACAGCGAGGTCTTGCAGGGAGCCCCTCTATTGACAGTGAGGTCTTGAAGGTACCCCCTCTATTGACAGCGAGGTCTTGAAGGTAGCCCTTCTATTGACAGCGTTGTCTTGCAGGGAACCCCTCTATTGACAGCGTTGTCTTGCAGATAGCCCTCTATTGACAGCGAGGTCTTGCAGGGAGCCCCTCTATTGACAGCGAGGTCTTGCAGGGAGCCCCTCTATAGACAGCGAGGTCTTGCAGAGAGCCCCTCTATTGACAGCGAGGTCTTGCAGGGAGCCCCTCCATTGACAGCGAGGTCTTGCAGGGAGCCCCTCTATTGACAGCGAGGTCTTGCAGGGAGCCCCTCTATTGACAGCGAGGTCTTGCAAGGAGCCCCTCTATTGACAGCGAGGTCTTGCAGGTAGCCCCTCTATTGACAGTGAGGTCTTGTAGGGAGCCCCTCTATTGACAGCGAGGTCTTGCAGGGAGCCACTCTATTGACAGCGAGGTCTTGCAGGGAGCCCCTCTATTGACAGCGAGGTCTTGCAGGGAGCCCCTCTATTGACAGCGAGGTCTTGCAGGGAGCCCCTCTATTAGCAGCGAAGTCTTGCAGGGAGCCCCTCTATTGACAGCGAGGTCTTGCAGAGAGCCCCTCTATTGACGGCGAGGTCTTGCAGGGAGCCCCTCTATTGACGGGGAGGTCTTGAAGGTAGCCCCTCTATTGACGGCGAGGTCTTGCAAGGAGCCCCTCTATTGACAGCAAGGTCTTGCAGGGAGCCCCTCTATTGACAACTTTGTCTTGCAGGGAGCCCCTCTATTGACAGTGAGGTCTTGCAGGGAGCCCCTCTATTGACAGTGAGGTCTTGCAGGGAGCCCCTCTATTGACAGCGAGGTCTTGCACGGAGCCCCTCTTTAGCAGCGAGGTCTTGCAGGGAGCCCCTCTATTGACAGCGAGGTCTTGCAGGGAGCCCCTCTATTGACAACATTGTCTTGCAGGGAGCCCCTCTATTGACAACATTGTCTTGCAGGGAGCCCCTCTATTGACAACATTGTCTTGCAGGGAGCCCCTCTATTGACAGTGAGGTCTTGCAGGGAGCCCCTCTATGAAAGGCGAGGTCTTGCAGGGAGCCCCTCTATTGACAACATTGTCTTGCAGGGAGCCCCTCTATTGACAGTGAGGTCTTGCAGGGAGCCCCTCTATTGACAGCGAGGTCTTGCAGGGAGCCCCTCTATTGACAGCGAGGTCTTGCACGGAGCCCCTCTTTAGCAGCGAGGTCTTGCAGGGAGCCCCTCTATTGACAGCGAGGTCTTGCAGGGAGCCCCTCTATTGACAACGAGGTCTTGCAGGGAGCCCCTCTATTGATAACGTGTTCTTGCAGGGAGCCCCTCTATTGACAGCGAGGTCTTGCAGGGATCCCCTCTATTGACAACGTTGTCTTGCAGGGAGCCCCTCTATTGACAGCGAGGTCTTGCAGGGAACCCCTCTATTGACAGCGAAGTCTTGCAGGGAGCCCCTCTATTAGCAGCGAGGTCTTACAGGGAGCCCCTCTATTGACAGCGAAGTCTTGCAGGGAGCCCCTCTATTAGCAGCGAGGTCTTGCTGGGAGCCCCTCTATTGACAGCGAAGTCTTGCAGGGAGCCCCTCTATTGACAGGGAGGTCTTGCAAGGAGCCTCTCTATTGAGAGCAAGGTCTTGCAGGGAGCCCCTCTATTGACAGAGAGGTCTTGCAGGGAGCCCCTCTATTGACAGCGAAGTCTTGCAGGTAGCCCCTCTATTAGCAGCGAGGTCTTGCAGGGAGCCCCTCTATTGACAGCGAGGTCTTGCAAGGAGCCCCTCTATTGAGAGCAAGGTCTTGCAGGGAGCCCCTCTATTGACAGAGAGGTCTTGCAGGGAGCCCCTCTATTGACAGCGAAGTCTTGCAGGGAGCCCCTCTATTAGCAGCGAGGTCTTGCAGGGAGCCCCTCTATTGACAGCGAGGTCTTGCAAGGAGCCCCTCTATTGAGAGCAAGGTCTTGCAGGGAGCCCCTCTATTGACAGCGAGGTCTTGCAAGGAGCCTCTCTATTGAGAGCAAGGTCTTGCAGGGAGCCCCTCTATTGACAGAGAGGTCTTGCAGGGAGCCCCTCTATTGACAGCGAAGTCTTGCAGGGAGCCCCTCTATTAGCAGCGAGGTCTTGCAGGGAGCCCCTCTATTGACAGCGAGGTCTTGCAAGGAGCCCCTCTATTGAGAGCAAGGTCTTGCAGGGAGCCCCTCTATTGACAGCGAGGTCTTGCAGGGAGCCCCTCTATTGACAACGTTGTCTTGCAGGGAGCCCCTCTATTAACAGCGAAGTCATGCAGGGAGCCCCTCTATTGACAGCGAGGTCTTGCAGGTAGCCCCTCTATTGACAACTTTGTCTTGCAGGGAGCCCCTCTATGAAAGGCAAGGTATTTCAGGGAGCCCCTCTATTGACAACATTGTCTTAGAGGGCCCCTCTATTGACAGTGAGGTCTTGCAGGGAGCCCCTCTATTGACAGCGAGGTCTTGCAGGGAGCCCCTCTATTGACAGCGAGGTCTTGCACGGAGCCCCTCTTTAGCAGCGAGGTCTTGCAGGGAGCCCCTCTATTGACAGCGAGGTCTTGCAGGAAGCCCCTCTATTGACAACGTTGTCTTGCAGGGAGCCCCTCTATTAACAGCGAGGTCATGCAGGGACCCCCTCTATTGACAACGTTGTCTTGCAGGGAGCCCCTCTATTGACAGCGAGGTCTTGCAGGGAGCCCCTCTATTGACAGCGAGGTCTTGCAGGGAGCCCCGCTATTAAGAGCGAGGTCTTGCAGGGAGGCCCTCTATTAGCAGCGAGGTCTTGCAGGGAGCCCCTCTATTAGCAGCGAGGTCTTGCAGGGAGCCCCTCTATTGACAGCGAAGTCATGCAGGGAGCCCCTCTATTGACAGCGAGGTCTTACAAGGAGCCCCTCTATTGAGAGCAAGGTCTTGCAGGGAGCCCCTCTATTGACAGCGAGGTCTTGCAGGAAGCCCCTCTATTGACAACGTTGTCTTGCAGGGAGCCCCTCTATTAACAGCAAGGTCATTCAGGGACCCCCTCTATTGACAACGTTGTCTTGCAGGGAGCCCCTCTATTGACAGCGAGGTCTTGCAGGGAGCCCCTCTATTGACAGCGAGGTCTTGCAGGGAGCCCCGCTATTAAGAGCGAGGTTTTGCATGGAGGCCCTCTATTAGCAGCGAGGTCTTGCAGGGAGCCCCTCTATTAGCAGCGAGGTCTTGCAGGGAGCTCCTCTATTGACAGCGAGGTCTTGCAGGGAGCCCCTCTATTGACAGCGAGGTCTTGCAGGGAGCCCCTCTATTGACAACGAGGTCTTGCAGGAAGCCCCTCTATTAACAGCGAGGTCTTGCAGGGAGCCCCTCTATTGACAACGAGGTCTTGCAGGGAGCCCCTATATTGACAGCGAGGTCTTGCAGGGAGCCCCTCTATTGACGGCAAGGGCTTGCAGGGAGCCCCTCTATTGACAGCGAGGTCTTGCAGGGAGCCCCTCTATTGACGGTGAGGTCTTGCAGGGAGCCCCTCTATTGACAACTTTGTCTTGCAGGGAGCCCCTCTATTGACAGCGAGGTCTTGCAGGGAGCCACTCTATTGACAACGAGGTCTTGCAGGTAGCCGCTCTATTGACAGCGAGGTCTTGCAGGGAGCCCCTCTATTAGCAGCGAGGTCTTGCAGGGAGCCCCTTTATTGACAACGAGGTCTTGCAGGGAGCCCCTCTATTGACAGCGAGGTCTTGCAGGGAGCCACTCTATTGACAACGAGGTCTTGCAGGTAGCCGCTCTATTGAAAGCGAGGTCTTGCAGGGAGCCCCTATATTGACAACAAGGTCTTGCAGGGAGCCCCTCTATTGACAGCGAGGTCTTGCAGGGAGCCCCTCTATTGACAGCGAGGTCTTGCAGAGAGCCTCTCTATTGACAGGGAGGTCTTGCATGTAGCCCCTCTATTGACAGCGAGGTCTTGCAGGGAGCCCCTCTATTGACAGCGAGATCTTGCAGAGATCCCCTCTATTGACAGCGAGGTCTTGCAGGTAGCCCCTCTATTGACAGCGGGGTCTTGCAGGGAGCCCCTCTATTGATAACGTGTTCTTGCAGGGAGCCCCTCTATTGACAGCGAGGTCTTGCAGGGATCCCCTCTATTGACAACGTTGTCTTGCAGGGAGCCCCTCTATTGACAGCAGGGTCTTGCAGGGAACCCCTCTATTGACAGCGAAGTCTTGCAGGGAGCCCCTCTATTAGCAGCGAGGTCTTGCAGGGAGCCCCTCTATTGACAGCGAAGTCTTGCAGGGAGCCCCTCTATTGACAGCGAGGTCTTGCAAGGAGCCCCTCTATTGAGAGCAAGGTCTTGCAGGGAGCCCCTCTATTGACAGCGAGGTCTTGCAGGGAGCCCCTCTATTAGCAGCGAGGTCTTGCTGGGAGCCCCTCTATTGACAGCGAAGTCTTGCAGGGAGCCCCTCTATTGACAGCGAGGTCTTGCAAGGAGCCTCTCTATTGAGAGCAAGGTCTTGCAGGGAGCCCCTCTATTGACAGAGAGGTCTTGCAGGGAGCCCCTCTATTGACAGCGAAGTCTTGCAGGGAGCCCCTCTATTAGCAGCGAGGTCTTGCAGGGAGCCCCTCTATTGACAGCGAGGTCTTGCAAGGAGCCCCTCTATTGAGAGCAAGGTCTTGCAGGGAGCCCCTCTATTGACAGAGAGGTCTTGCAGGGAGCCCCTCTATTGACAGCGAAGTCTTGCAGGGAGCCCCTCTATTAGCAGCGAGGTCTTGCAGGGAGCCCCTCTATTGACAGCGAGGTCTTGCAAGGAGCCCCTCTATTGAGAGCAAGGTCTTGCAGGGAGCCCCTCTATTGACAGCGAGGTCTTGCAAGGAGCCTCTCTATTGAGAGCAAGGTCTTGCAGGGAGCCCCTCTATTGACAGAGAGGTCTTGCAGGGAGCCCCTCTATTGACAGCGAAGTCTTGCAGGGAGCCCCTCTATTAGCAGCGAGGTCTTGCAGGGAGCCCCTCTATTGACAGCGAGGTCTTGCAAGGAGCCCCTCTATTGAGAGCAAGGTCTTGCAGGGAGCCCCTCTATTGACAGCGAGGTCTTGCAGGGAGCCCCTCTATTGACAACGTTGTCTTGCAGGGAGCCCCTCTATTAACAGCGAAGTCATGCAGGAAGCCCCTCTATTGACAGCGAGGTCTTGCAGGTAGCCCCTCTATTGACAACTTTGTCTTGCAGGGAGCCCCTATATGAAAGGCAAGGTCTTTCAGGGAGCCCCTCTATTGACAACATTGTCTTGCAGGGAGCCCCTCTATTGACAGTGAGGTCTTGCAGGGAGCCCCTCTATTGACAGCGAGGTCTTGCAGGGAGCCCCTCTATTGACAGCGAGGTCTTGCACGGAGCCCCTCTTTAGCAGCGAGGTCTTGCAGGGAGCCCCTCTATTGACAGCGAGGTCTTGCAGGAAGCCCCTCTATTGACAACGTTGTCTTGCAGGGAGCCCCTCTATTAACAGCGAGGTCATGCAGGGACCCCCTCTATTGACAACGTTGTCTTGCAGGGAGCCCCTCTATTGACAGGGAGGTCTTGCAGGGAGCCCCTCTATTGACAGCGAGGTCTTGCAGGGAGCCCCGCTATTAAGAGCGAGGTCTTGCAGGGAGGCCCTCTATTAGCAGCGAGGTCTTGCAGGGAGCCCCTCTATTAGCAGCGAGGTCTTGCAGGGAGCCCCTCTATTGACAGCGAAGTCATGCAGGGAGCCCCTCTATTGACAGCGAGGTCTTACAAGGAGCCCCTCTATTGAGAGCAAGGTCTTGCAGGGAGCCCCTCTATTGACAGCGAGGTCTTGCAGGAAGCCCCTCTATTGACAACGTTGTCTTGCAGGGAGCCCCTCTATTAACAGCAAGGTCATGCAGGGACCCCCTCTATTGACAACGTTGTCTTGCAGGGAGCCCCTCTATTGACAGCGAGGTCTTGCAGGGAGCCCCTCTATTGACAGCGAGGTCTTGCAGGGAGCCCCGCTATTAAGAGCGAGGTCTTGCAGGGAGGCCCTCTATTAGCAGCGAGGTCTTGCAGGGAGCCCCTCTATTAGCAGCGAGGTCTTGCAGGGAGCTCCTCTATTGACAGCGAGGTCTTGCAGGGAGCCCCTCTATTGACAGCGAGGTCTTGCGAGAGCCCCTCTATTGACAACGAGGTCTTGCAGGAAGCCCCTCTATTAACAGCGAGGTCTTGCAGGGAGCCCCTCTATTGACAACGAGGTCTTGCAGGGAGCCCCTATATTGACAGCGAGGTCTTGCAGGGAGCCCCTCTATTGACGGCAAGGGCTTGCAGGGAGCCCCTCTATTGACAGCGAGGTCTTGCAGGGAGCCCCTCTATTGACGGTGAGGTCTTGCAGGGAGCCCCTCTATTGACAACTTTGTCTTGCAGGGAGCCCCTCTATTGACAGCGAGGTCTTGCAGGGAGCCCCTCTATTAGCAGCGAGGTCTTGCAGGGAGCCCCTTTATTGACAACGAGGTCTTGCAGGGAGCCCCTCTATTGACAGCGAGGTCTTGCAGGGAGCCACTCTATTGACAACGAGGTCTTGCAGGTAGCCGCTCTATTGAAAGCGAGGTCTTGCAGGGAGCCCCTATATTGACAACAAGGTCTTGCAGGGAGCCCCTCTATTGACAGCGAGGTCTTGCAGGGAGCCCCTCTATTGACAGCGAGGTCTTGCAGGGAGCCCCTCTATTGACAGCGAGGTCTTGAAGGTAGCCCCTCTATTGACAGCGAGGTCTTGAAGGTAGCCCCTCTATTGACAGCGTTGTCTTGCAGGGAACCCCTCTATTGACAGCGTTGTCTTGCAGATAGCCCTCTATTGACAGCGAGGTCTTGCAGGGAGCCCCTCTATTGACAGCGAGGTCTTGCAGGGAGCCCCTCTATTGACAGCGAGGTCTTGCAGGAAGCCCCTCTATAGACAGCGAGGTCTTGCAGAGAGCCCCTCTATTAACAGCGAGGTCTTGCAGGGAGCCCCTCTATTGACAGCGAGGTCTTGCAGGGAGCCCCTCTATTGACAGCGAGGTCTTGCAGGGAGCCCCTCTATTGACAGCGAGGTCTTGCAGCGAGCCCCTCTATTGACAGCGAAGTCTTACAGGAAGCCCCTCTATTGACAGCGAGGTCTTGCAGGGAGCCCCTCTATTGACAACGTTGTCTTGCAGAGAGCCCCTCTATTGACAACGAGGTCTTGCAGGGAGCCCCTCTATTGACAACGAGGTCTTGCAGGGAGCCCCTCTATTGACAACGTTGTCCTGCAGGGAGCCCCTCTATTGACAACGTTGTCATGCAGGGAGCCCCTCCATTTACACGTTGTCTTGCAGGTAGCCCCTCTATTGACAGCAAGGTCTTGCAGGGAGCCCCTTTATTGACAACGTTGTCTTGCAGGGAGCCCCTCTATTGACAACGTTGTCTTACAGGGAGCCCCTCTATTGACAACGTTGTCTTACAGGGAGCCCCTCTATTGACAACGTTGTCTTACAGGGAGCCCCTCCATTGACAACGTTGTCTTGCAGAGAGCCCCTCTATTGACAACGAGGTCTTGCAGGGAGCCCCTCTATTGACAACGAGGTCTTGCAGGGAGCCCCTCTATTGACAACGTTGTCCTGCAGGGAGCCCCTCTATTGACAACGTTGTCATACAGGGAGCCCCTCCATTTACACGTTGTCTTGCAGGTAGCCCCTCTATTGACAGCAAGGTCTTGCAGGGAGCCCCTCTATCGACAACGTTGTCTTGCAGGGAGCCCCTCTATTGACAACGTTGTCTTACAGGGAGCCCCTCTATTGACAGTGAGAGAATTAAAACATAATGGCAATTAGTGAAGTTTGTTTAAAAAGTGATCTCACGAGAAAAGGACATAAAAGACTATTGTCTAAGACCCTTCCTCCCCTTCAGTTAGAAATCAATTTGTATAGATTCCTCCATTTTCAGTAATACCAGAACTTTGTTCCTGAATATACTTTAAACCTTTGAATAAGGTTCAAAATAATTCAGAATTTGTTTCTATTATTTGAAGAATTTCAACATAACATTAGAATGCTGATGCATATTTACCTATAGAATTTCTTTATTGTTTTTTGAGAGAAATATACCATAGTTTTTTTCATTGAGTGACTTCTTATGTTCATCTAATCCATATATTCTTTCACAATCGAGAAATTGCTCTTATTATATAGTTTTTGAGAAAATGGCAATCCAGGAGAAACCAGCCAGCCTAGAACAGATATTCTTCCAAGCTGCACTATGGCCAATCAGCAATCAGAATCCTCTACCTGGGAATCATGTCCGACCTGATAATCTGACACAGCACTCAGCTGGACAGCATAGCTATTACTGTACCTTTGCTCTAAGGGCATTGACAGCTATTGAAAATTCAACAGCCAGAATAAGAGCAGCCTGGATTCATATGATTAGAGGCATAAAGCCCTCATTTATCAATTACTCTCCAAGGCTAATTATGAGCAGACATCACCCTGTAGCCTGATATGCGTTGCAGCTTAACCTCACCAAGTGAATACGACGAGAAATTATCACCGAACCCAGGAATGACCCTGGACCTACTACATTAAAATATGTCTATCTGTACTCTTTTAAAAGTAAAAACCTCTATTCATTTACTGATGAATTTACATATCCTCCCTAAAGATGAGATTGCAGTTACTGGATAGTTGCAGTGCTGTTGAAAAGTAAATAATCAGAATAATAGGAAAGGTATCTTATAAAATTGACCCCACTGAGGCAGTCATAGTTTTAAGATAAACACAAATATATATATATATATATATATATATATATATATACACACACACATATATATATATATATATATATATATATATATACACACACACACATATATATACATATATATATGTATATATCTATATATATATATATATATGTATATATATATATGTATACACATAAACACACACAAACACACATATCTATCTATCTATCTATCTATATACATATATATATATATATATATATATATATATATATATAACAACAGTCCTATGTATATGTATTAGATATGGATATATGCATAAACACACATACTTACGTACATGTGTATACATATATACATTTAAAGGCTACATGCATGTACTGTATATGCTCATATACAATATATCTATATATATATATATATATATATATATATATATATATATATATATATATATATGAGTGTGTGTGTTTTAAATATACATATGTATTTTTCCGTGCTGGAGCCCTTGGGCTTATAACATCTTGCTTTTACAACTAGGGTTATAGCCAAGCTTGTAATAATAATAATAATAAATATAATAATAATAATAATAATAATGTGTAAGTATAGTAAATAAAAGCTTTTAATATGAAAAAGAATTTTATTAACTGATTCTTCATCGTCTCTTATTTTGCTCTTGTGACGTCATCACCACAGCTGACTATACAGCAATAAACGTCCAGGAATACCAATATAAAACATCTCGAAACAAACTTAATCACAGAAAATAAGATGAATCGAGTCTTTATAACTATCCAAAGCATTAGATTTCATTAGAATTTATCTTTCAATTGTTGCCGTAGAATATTTTGAAGGCTTTTGAGTTGTCTAATTTAGTATAAAACATCGTATTTTGTTGGTAGTTTCTGTCCATGTCGTCTACGAGGGCATAGTTCATTTCGGTTTTTGTTAAAATCAAAGTTTATAAGACTCGGAGTGTCTTACTTTTATCATAACTTATATGATAATTACATGGAATAGATTATTATTCTGTTATTAAGCCTAATTATAGTACTGAGATTGATCTCAAAGTATAATTCTATTGTCTAAATACATTATTTAACAATTAGTGTTGTAAAAATAAATACCAACAGCAAATAGTTCCACGGTAACCCAATAGATGGCATAGGCATCTAGTTTAAAGTGTAATTAAGAAGGATTTTATGTTGAAGGAGACGAAGAATTCATGAAATGGCCGCCCTCATTGTAATACATATTCCGAAATAGAAAGAAAAATTCAAAATAAATATTAAAACATAATTTCACTTTTCTTCATTGCTCTTCCTATTCCCTGAAAAATTATTCTTTATGTCGCAAAGGCAATTGAATGGCAATTGAATGATATTATACAATTTTTATTATGTTGAACAGATGGAAAAAGAGTGTCTGCAACATTATTCATGTGATATATATATATATATATATATATATATATATATATATATACACACACATATATATACATATATATATATATAAAGTGAAAGGCAGAAAAATGGGGCATAAACTAGAAAATCGTATGGGAATAACAATGAATTTTGTTGTAAAGTCTAGATCATATCAGCAAGATAATAATGTGAACGTGATAGGTTATATCAGAGGGTTTTTAATGTGAGAGATTGATCATATATGCATGATAATAACGTGAAAGAGTGGGATCATATAAATATATTATACTGGGTGAAAATTCACTGCCTGGCCAAGAGAAGTAATAGGTTTGTGTTTGTTCTGGACAGAGAAATGAGGAGATACCTTTGGCTATGCAAAGAAATGCGTTTGCATAGATATAAAGGATAGTATTTGATATAAAAAGTGAGAAGGAGGAGTGGGGGGCCTTATGTAAAATAAGAGAGAATAATATGGGATAATGATATCTGTATTGTGCAGTAAGAAATTAAATTAGAAAGCAAGGATAGGGAATTTATTGTAAATAGGAATGGTTAGATTATAGGGAATAATTCTAACATAAGAGTTTAGAGGAATGGATAAGAGAATTAAAATATCCCAGGAGCTTGAATTGCATCTCTAATATATAAATACAATCTTATATCAATAAAGTGTGGAAGGCTTCGATATCAATTCAATTATATTGAGGCCTATAAAGTAAGTAAAATATCAAGTGAAATCCCTTAGAGTTAAGCATAGGCCTTTGATATCAGAGCCTATAAGAGTAAGTGAAAATTTAGGTGTAATCTGGTAGAGTTTCTCATAAGCTAATATCAAGATAAGTATAAAAGAAATGTAGTAGGTTGGCTATGGCACCAACCACCCGTTGAGATACTACCGCTAGAGAGTTATTGGGTCCTTTGACTGGCCAAGCAGTACTACACTGGATCCATCTCTCTGGTTACGGCCCATTTTTAGCTTTGCCTACACATATACCGAAGAGTCTGTCCTATTCTTTCCAAATTCTCCTCTGTCCTCATACAGCTTACAACACTTACATTACCAAACAATTATTCTTAACTCAAGAGGTCAACTACTGCTATATCATTATTCAGTGGCTACTTTCCTCTTGGTAAGGGTAGAAGATACGCTTTAGCTAAGGTAAGTAGCTCTTCTAGGAGGACACTTCATAATCAAACCATTATACTCTAATCTTGGATAGTACTATAGCCTCTGTTCCATAGTCTTCCACTGTTTGGGGTTGAGTTCTCTTGCTTGAGGGTACACTCAGGCACACTTTTCTATCTTATTTCTCTTCTTCTTGGTTTTTTTTAAGTTTTTATAGTTTATAAATGGAAGATCCATTTCAAGGTTATTACTATTTTTAGAATATTTTATATTGTTCATTATTCTCTTGCAGTTTATTTCCTTATTTCCTTATTTTCTCATTGAGGTATTTTCCTATTGGAGCCCTTGGGCTTATAGCATCCCCCTTTTCCAACTAGGGTTGTAGTTTAGCAAGTAATAATGATAATAATGATGATAATATTTACAGAAAAGTAGATAGAATACCTAGGTTTCATACAAATAACCTTCTAGAAGATGAGCACAGAGAAATCTTTGCAATTGAATGTAGGAATCGATTAGCAGTCTTAGCGACTTTGAAAGACAAAGGACAAAATTAATAAAAGAATGATGTGATTTAAAAAAAAAATATATCAGTCAGTTGGAAGTGAAGTTTTGGGAACTGAAATTACAAGGAGAAAGCCATGGATATCAAATGATATGCAAGATACTATTTGAAGGAGAGAAAGACAGAAATTGAATGTTGAAGGTTTTCGAGGAAGTAATGAAAAGTACAAGGTAGAGCATGCTAAATATTCCAGTATTGTTTATAAGGTCAAACGAAAAGCCAGGAATGACTGTAGAGAATATTTAAACAGTAAAGCAGATGAGGCTGACAAAGCTATGAATTCCGGGAGTGGCTATGGTGTGAGAATCACTCAGAAAAATTAATGAAATCTCTTCTGGGCCAAAGAAAAAGATGCATATACTCATCAACAAGAGAGATGGATTTTACAACAACAGAAGATGAAGAGAGACAACGTTGCATGGAACACTTCAGTGAGGTCGTGAATAGATGATACGAAGGGAATTATTTGATTGATATACCTGAAGCAGATATACCTTGATGTGTCCATAAATGGATTCATTTTGAAGACGAAGCTATTGATAAAAAACTCAGGATATAGAAAGCCCCTGGTTACGATGGAATAACTGCTGAGATGATATTGGCTGAAAAGGAAGTTACCCTTAGAATACTTTTAAGATCATTTTGCAGTATGTGGCACAAAGAGACAAAACTTAATGAATGGGATTGTAGGTGAAAAAAACCTGACTGATTGCAATAATTACAAGGGCATCATAATTACGTCAGTTGTCATGAAAGTATATAGCATGCTTATTCTAAAGAGACTAGAGAGACATATGGATGAAAAGTTTAGAAATGAACAAGCTGGGTTTAGAAAAGGTAGAAGTTATACTGACCAAAATTTCATTTCAAGTCATGTTGCAAAGTAATGCGTAGAACATGGAAATCCACTTTTGATGGCATTTGTGGACTATGAATAAGTCTTTCATAGTGTGCACTGGCCATTTTGTGGAGATTCCTGCGTTATTATAAAATTCCTCTTATATATGGGAATTTGAATAAGTCTGTTCATGATTATAGCAAGTGCAAAGTTAATGATAGTGGAGTCCTATCAAATGAATTTCCAGTGAACAGTGGAGTACTCTGGGGGAATGTTTTGTTGCCTATGTTGTTTATCCCCCATAAGGATTTTGTAATGCATAGAACAGTTGGGGATGTTGGAGAACAATTTGACTGGATTGGTAATAGGAAATCAGCTGACCTAGAGTATGCTGGCAGTGCTGTCCTTATTAGCACCACACGATTTGTAATGCTTACTTACCAGAATGCATGAAATATCACAGGAGGTTGGGCTTAACATAAATAGAAGAAAGACAGGGAAGATGAAATATCTTTGGAAAGAGAG